>NW_015163140.1:4265-27510 GCF_001447785.1 Gekko japonicus
TCCCTTCCCCTCCCCACAACAGACACCCTGTGAGGTGGGTGGGGCTGAGAGAACTCTGACACAAACTGCTCTTTTTCAAGGACAGCTGTGCCAGAGCTTGTGACTGACCCAAGGTCACATCAGCAGGTGCAAGTGGAGGAGTGGGGAATCAAACCCGGTTCTCCCAGATTAGAGTCCGCACACTTAACCACTACACCAAACTGGCTCTCTTCCCAGCCTATATTACCTCTGTCTTTTCAGCATTTACTTTCAATTTGTTCACTTTTAGCCAGTCAACCACAGCAGCTAGGCAGCTATATAAGACTTCTAGCATATCACCAGGAGATCTGGATAAGGCTATAGACAGCTGGGTATCATCAGCATACTGTTGACAACCAACCCAAAATATTGTGAATGATTTGACCTAAGGGCTTTACATAGAGATTGAAAAGCAGTGAGGATAGAATTCTGTGGATCTCCACAAGATGGGTCCCATGCTGGTGACAAGTGGTTTCCAATACCAATCCTTTGAGTGTGAGCTGTGAGGAATTATTTGAACCAGTTTAAGGTACATCCCCTGATACCTACTTCTGCCTCCAGATCTTCAGCAAACAATGGCCACTGTCCAGCTACATGTCTGATTCATTGTAGGCATCCAAAGGTGGCTTAATTTATATGCATCAGCTAAATGGCAAATAAAACTGCATCTGAAAAGATTCAAGAGTAAATTGGGGTGTTGCTCAAAGAGTCACCGTGCAACGAAAAATATGGCTCTTGGATTCTAGCCAATATCAATAATGCAAATAGGCTCTTATTTTCTGATTAATACGAGAAAAGATGTTTTCCATTTAAACTTGGATTTACAGAAAACGGGGGGAGGGGGAATCCTGGACAAATGCAACCTGGCATTTAATCTCCTCCTGTCTTCTTGAATGCTGACTCACTGTGTTATATTGTCTAATGAGTTATCTCACCAATTTCAAACTTGCCTTGCATCTTACTAAATGAAAGCAGTAAAGCTAGCAGGTTGAAAATGGCATCCACAACAGCAAGATTTCCAATCAATTCCCTTGCACATCTCACTTTTGATTTTGCTCTCAGATACTTTTTGGCGCCTGCTTGACAAATGGTGTGAACAGATGGGAATTTTTTAATGACTGCCTTCAAAAACATCATTGTAGATATAGTAAAATATGTAATATGATTATCAGTGTTCTCCCATTCCAGTTATACCTGTTTCCATTGTTTGTACCAGCATCATAGGATTTTATGCCAGTGGTTTTATGAGAAAGATGAGCAGAGAGCTCCCATCAATCTACATTAGTCATAATGTTTTGTAGGGGTTTTTTCCCCTTGAAGGGTGTGAATGAAACAATTATCTATAGCAATGCTATTGGAGTGCATTATGCAAGATTACAACAAAAGCTATTTCCACTGACAGTGCACAGTGATGAAATACTTCAGCACTGAGGATGTACTTCCCCAGCAGGCACTAAGGCTTTACTTGTCAACTTGCAGACAGTTGGAGAAACAACACTGTGATCTACAAAGTACATGGTAGAAAGAATATGTCAATAGAGAAGACAGAGTAGTTCCAGGAGAAATTGAACATACACAAACGTTTAGTTGCTTATGATGCAACTACTCTACACGGAGAGTAAAATGGTCATTTGAGTTACAACAAATGTTAGATCAATTCACACATTACTATCAGTTGTCTATTTTTTTAAAAAAACTTATACAGATGATCTGTGCCACCTTATTCAGCTAGAAGATTTGTAAGCTCTAAACAGTTAACACATTTCCTCGCACATGACAAAAAGCAGAAACACTGCATCATATTATGTATTACATTTATATACCTCTTCTTTTCATAGCACTGCATAGCAAATCTGTCTAATGAGCAAGATGGAGATGTGCTTTGCTATGTGATGGTATGGCACCATTCATTCTTTACACAGTATCTGGTTAAAAATGTGAAAATTCCTCTTGGTTTGATTCAGAACGGGGTCAGCAATTATAAGCATCACTGAAAATCTAAAACAACCCCTTGGAGTTTTGTAAAGCACAAAATGAAAAATGAGATTGCGCACATGCACAGAAAATGCTCTTAGGTCATTTAGTTTTAATACAGGACACTACTGAGAGCTCAAATGGAGCAAAAGCAAATTTTCAAGGTTCAAGTGAACTGAACCACAAACCTATATGAACTGGAAGGTTGGTTCGCGAATCTAACTGGTTTGTATACGAGTGTGACCTGTGCTTTCTGCTCCCCGCTGCTTTTTGCAGGGGGCAGAAAGCAGGGGTTAAATAACTCTGAGCCATTTAAACCAAACAGCTGAATGGTGGAGTGCCACTCAGCTGTTTTGTTTAAATGGCTCAGAGCTGAACCCAAGAAAGCCCCTTCAAACAGCTGAGCCACGTGGAGCAAACTGCTCCATGTGGCTCAGATGTTTAAAGGGGCTTTCTTCTGCAATGAACTCTGGGGACTGGCTGCCCAAGAAAGCCACTTTGAACAGCTGAGTACAGGAACAGTTTGCTCCATGCAGTTCCATTATTTAAAGGGCTTTCATGGGCAGTGAGCCCCAGGGACTGGTTGCCCAAGAAAGCCACTTGACAGAAAGCTCCTTTATTATGTGTTCAGCTTAGTAAATACCAATTGTGGTACCAAACAAGGATTTCCAGTCCCCCCCTGCTTTTTATTTTAGCTTTGGATCAAGATATTAGAGGAATTAAATGTGGAGAAAAAGAACATCTGTTAACAATGTATGTGGATATTATGTTATCTTTCATAAATTTGACAGAAACTATACAGCCTTTAAAGGAAGAACTGTTAAAATTCAATGAAATTTCTGGCCTCGGGGTAAACTTCTAATATGCTATGTTGTAATATTCCCCTTACAATTCAATTGAGAGCCTCCCATACTTTCAATATATCATTAGTATATAAAAGTTTTAGATACCTTGGAATATCTATCCCAAAATACCTACATAAAATGTATCAATATAAGTATAAAACAATGTGGCGGCAAATAAAAATGTATCTGATTAGATGAACAAAGCAGAAAACAGCTGTGACTACTTAAGTTGCAATGTTTAAAATGTCCTTTCTTCCAAAATTACCATGTTTATTTTATGTGTTAACTCTTCATATCTCAGATAAGATTTTGATGGATTGGCAATTAAAATTAGACCAATTGATTTGTAACTCTAAAAAACCAAGAATGGCAAAACTCCTAAGGTATCATTCCATTCAAGAAGGAGGGTGGGGTAATCCAAATAGCTCCCTTTATTATGATGCATATCAATTGAGACATTTAATCCCCTGCTTGTCTTTCTCCAAGGAAATAGGTTGGCTGGAGTTAGAGAGATGAAGTTTCAAATAGGGGTGGTGGTGGTTCACTTATATGATAACACTTTTTGTAAAAAAAATTAAAGTTGAACTTGCTTTCAACCCTCCATGGCCCTATTTTGGTATGGAGGAAGAGGGAAAGTTATGGAGGAAACCCTATTCTATACCATCCAAAATAGACCATTAACTGAAACATCAAATTTTAAGTTTTCTCCAAAAGAAGGAAATAAAGATCAAATAAACAGACCATTCACTGAATTTGAAGAGTTGATTAAAAATATAGATAAGGAAGAGGGGGAAATAATTACTAAAATATAGAGGACATTATTAAATCAGGGACAAACTATGGTGCAGAACCTTGGGAGGGTGAGGGAAGCTTGGCAGGCTCTCCTGAAGCAACTCTGGGCCACCAAGTTTTTCTCCAGAGCTCTCAGCGACTCACCCAGAGCTTCTCTGGGCAGTTTTGCTGAGGAATCCCTCCCACAGCTTTCCCCTTGCTCCCCCACCCCCGTTTTCAGCTGCTCCTCTGGTGTGGCTCCATATGGGCCTCCATCACCAGAACTTTCAAAGGTAGGTGTGTGTTCTAGGTGTGTATACAGACACTTTTTAGTTGGGGAGAATTTATACTCCCAATGTATATTTTTTAAACTTTTCAGATTTCTCTGCAAACATAGGGAGTCACCCAAATTTGCAAAAAAGCCTGGTTGGGGTAAGTGTGCCCCCAGCTGTGAATTTAGATATCCACAGATAGGAGGCACACTTGGGAATTAGATATATAGATTAAAAAGTGTTTTAGTAAAACTATAATCTGTCTGGATTGGAAAGTTCCTTGCTGTTTTGTAGAGATTGCCTGACCAAACTGTATAAAGCAGTTTGCCTAAGTGTTTTACCTGAGGTTCTGTAGCTTCCTGGTTATACCCACAGTCCCTTCCAACTTTACAAATTCTTCTTTGAGGATAAAGTTTGAGTCCAGTGGTACCTTTAAGACCAACAAAGTTTTATTCAAAGAATAAGTTTTGTGTGCATGCACATGTAAGCACACAAAAACTTATACCCAGAATAAAACTTTGTTGATCTTAAAGGTGCCACTAGAATCAAACTCTGTTTAGATCTACACGACTACACAACTGAATCTATGTTCTTTGAGGGTGTTTACTTTGTTCAGTCAGATCTGTGATTAGAATCCAGCATTTGCTCAAAAGATAGAATGGATATTCTTTACATATACAGGATCTTGCTTTTAATTAAGAGCTGTAGAAAACTCTATAGGGAAATGACTTTCATTTTGGAATATACTGGAACATTATAAACTAGGCAAATTTGTATTCTGAAACAGGTAATTACAGTGTCAGCAAGATCATGATCCCTGGTTGACTAGGATCACATAGCAAAATAAAAGATAAAATGGAATCAGAGGAGGAAGGAAAAGGGCAACATTGTGGCCCTGAACTGTCATGAAGACCATCTAGCACACACCCCAGGCTTTCCTTTTGCCTTGAAAAAAATTGTTGGCTAATAATTTAGTTCATGCCTAATCCTCACAAACAAAGATCATAATCAAGAGGTAATCATGCACAACAATAAGAGATGCCATCATTTTGGTGTGGTGAATCTGTTCAACAGCAGAACATACTGCGGTAAGCTCCTGATGAACAACTCAAACAGCTATCAACAGAAATTGCCTCCCAAATTTCTTGTTGAGTACCTAGTGAGAATTTTAGAGGTGGAGAGCAAAAGCCAGCTCTCAGCTGATATCATCTGTCTTTCTCCCCACCCCATGAAAGCTTGGGGTGGAGATAAGAGAAAGAATATCACCTAGGCTTCTGATCACCCCTTCCCCCAAATTTGCTGTATGTCAGCAAGATCAATGCTCAGAAGAAACCAAGTTCTAGCTGACCAGCTGGGAGTTTTCCCCAATCCCCCCCCCCACACACAAATACTTTGCTGGACATGCACCAACACTTCCCCAGCAGAAAATCAGAAGCTGACTCCCAGCTGACCTCTCATTACATGGCATTCAGGTTCTGTTGGCTGGAAGTAGCCTGCAACTAGATGATAACAGATTGCAAACAGCCTGTCAGTTGAGGTGAACCAGCAGGTGTTTGACTATCCCTATATATTGCCTGTAATTAGTGCTGAGTAGATAAAATTTGGAGTCAGTGTGGTGTAATGGTTAAAACAGGAGAGATGAGACCGAGACTTAAATTGTTCTTATTCCCTGAAGTTCACTGGGTGAATTTAGGCCATTCATTCTTTTAGTCTAATTTCCCTCAAAGGATATAACACAGGACAGAATGGGAGGGACTATGTGCTCCACTCTAAGCTCCTTGCAAAAATAGTGAGATAAAAATGTAATAAATAAATAGATTTCATAAATATTCTCATCCTCTGCAAAATGTACTCCTGTTTCCTCCCCCAAACATCTGATTTGAAAATTGTGAAATAGTTTGTAAGGGGGCAGTTGTCAGGTACAACCCTAATGTATGAATATTCATATTCAGATGTAAATCCAAATATGCATTCCATTAAACAAAAGGTCATATGGACTGGCAACATTTTCATCTGGATGAACACATGAATGTGTCATCCAATCATAATATATTGACATAATGGGATGCTGATCTCCATTTTACCATGAATAATCACACATTATACATGCTCACTGTTGGTGTATCATGAAACTGCCAAGTAACAGAAAAAGGAAAGTTGGCCATTCCCCATTTTCTTCCCTATATAAGATTAGGCAGTGAGAGGGATTTGCTTCCCCTCAGTGACATTTGATTGGCTATGAGGAGCTAAGTATCATTTTTTTTCAATATAAGTTCACTCTTCCCAAGTTTAAAAAAATGTGATGAAGGACCAATAGATTGAGGACACAATGACTGCAAACAGGAGCACACAAAAGAGGAAAGATAGGGGCTTTAATACATCTCTTCACTCTCCAGAAATAGCAATGTTAGAAATTTAATTTAGCCAACACAAAAATTCAACACAAAACTAATATAGTGTATATGGTAGAAACCACACGATGCAATAGGAACTCTTCACAGAAAGAGGAATAGTCTTCCATTCACACTGCAAATTGGATAGAGAGGTACATCTCATAGCCATACCATGTAATGCTCATTGGGACTGCATCGTTTTGATTTACATCTGCATCTGATCCCGATTCCTGTCTTCCTATGATAGGAATATATGTTTTTGATTCACCATCTATTGTGTAAATAGATTCAGTTTCTTCATTCACATATCCTGGAAGGGAATCTCCTTGTTCAGCAAATACTGCTCCAGCAAGAAAATCACACAAAGATATCTGGATTGGGGTAATTTAGTAATTAAGGTGACATAGCATATTAAAATAATGTAGAAACAGTCCATATTTCTGAAAAAATGATATAAAGGATGGCATCTCAGCACTACTAAAGAATAGTAGAAACTAACTTTCTAAAAGTAACTGATATAAAATATTAAAGGAATATCTTCCAGTACTTACAAAAGAGGAGCTGCGGTGACTCAAGTGGTTAAGATGCTGAACTGCAGGCTGTGGAAGGTCAGTAGTTTAGCAGTTCGAGACCCGAGCTGCCGCATGATGGAATGAGCTCCTGTCTCTAGTTCCAGCTCCTGCCAACCTAGCAGTCCGAAAGCAAGAAATTGCAAGTAGATAAATAGGTACCACTTCGGTGGGAAGGTAACAGCATTCCATGCACCTTGGTGTTTAGTCATGCCGGCCACATGACCACGGAAACGTCTTCAGAGTGCTGGCTCTTCGGCTTTGAAACGCAGATGAGCACCGCAACCCTAGAGTCGGACTCGACATGCTTTCGAGCAAGGGCACCTTTACTTACAAAAGATAATGGAAATGAAATATTCCAATTCGTATGGAAATGCTGGTTTAATCAATAGGAGCAAATTTGTATTCCTAAATAAAGAGCTAATGACTTGTGGAATGCGTACCAATAATAACTGAAGAATGTTTCCATTGTGAAGTTTGCAGAACAAAATACCATGGGTAATTTATAATCTAGTTTAATTGAACTAATCAAGCTGCACTTTAAAACGTTCTTTAATTTAATTAGGAAACTGACTCCTTTTGACACTTTAGTAGTTAAAAGGTCACATGTTATATGTGGGGGGAGACCACATGAGATAAAAATAAAATGAAGCTGACAATGATGTGTAGGTGGTATACTTTCATAGGGAAAAAAAATTCAGCCAAGCTGTTTTAAATCCTGTGGATTTCAGTGGGTAACAACTAAATACAATCTACCTCAAGTGTATGTTTCACTCTTCTGCTGAAATCAATGGGGCTTCAAAGAGTTTAACTAATTTTGGTTGCATCATGATTTTTTCCCTTTGTTTGTGACATACTATTCCAAAATCATGTACTTCATAAAACAAGTTTAAAATAATCAGTTCCTATCTAGCAATCTGTTATGGTTACAAGAGCTTGGGTGTGTGCACAAAGCTTTCCCCCAAAATGGAAATGATTGAGATATCTGGAATATGCATGATGAGTGATCTCAATTCAGGTACTAGGACATTTTCACACATGAGGTTTCTTGCTTCAAATAGTTTAAAGTCTGGGTTGGTCAGAATGCTCATTCACATTACTAGTATCAGACACTCAAATTAACAATCATATGCACATGCACACATATATATGGTTCAAAAGCTTTTGAGGTCTGCAAGCAGGAGGTTCTAGTTCATCTGGTTATGTCTGCTATAGGGTCTGAACACCAGAAACCATCACTTTTGATGCGGAATCACCACTCAGTGGTGAAGCACACGTTTTGTATACAGAAAGGTCCTAGGTTCAGTCCAGAGCATTTCCTGGGGTTTCCCAGTGTGGTGCAGGGCTCTTTTTGTAGAAAAAGCCCAGCAGGAACTCATTAGCATAATAGGCCACACCCAACAGCAGAAACTCATTAGCATGTTAGGCCACACCCCTGACAGCACAGCTCATTAGCACATTAGGCTGCACCCCCATGTTACTAGAAGTGTGGTCATCCAGCCACACCCATCTTTTGCTTCTTATTCTGTTTACCTTGTTTGTTGTCAAAACACAGGGCTTTTTTTGTAGCAGGAACTCCTTTGCATGTTAGGCCACACACCCCTAATGTAGCCAATCCTAATGAGTTTCTGCTGTTAGGTGTGGCCTGTTATACTATGAGTTCCTGCTGGGCGTGGCCAACTCGGGAGCCAGCCAGAACTCCGTTCCTGTGCGTTCCTGCCCAAAAATAGCCCTGGCAGTGCCTACTACTTCCCTTGGTGCTCACCAAGCTTTTCAGAAAGTGGGTGGGGCCATTGTAAGGCAGGCCTTGTTATTGGCTACCCTTATTCGAATGAAAAAGCTTTGCACTAGAGGACTGGCTAACACCTCAGCTTTTCTTAGTCAGTGTGTGGTTCTATTTCACCATCAGGCTTTCCTACTCCTCAGGAGGCATGAGGAGGGAGGTGTTCATTCAGCTCAGCCTCCTGTGACAGCCATTTTGGGGTAGCTCTCATCACCCCCTCTCAAAATTCCAAATGTGCCCACAGTCTCAAGAAGGTTGGAGAACCCTCTGTTAAAGGATCTGGAGTAGTAAATATTGGGGAAAGCCTTTTTTTTTCCTGCCTGAGAACCTGGAAAGCTGCTGACAGTCAAACAATATTGGACTAGAGAGACCCATCATGCAGTTTCATACAACTTCATATACTTATATGGCTCAGAGGTGATATAAGCCACACATATCAAAAATGCAATAGTTTCTTTGCTGCTTTATTGTCTGGTTGGTCAGTTACACGTGGGGGGGAGGAATTGAATTAGATGTTATGTGACACTTATATTGATGGTAAGACTCAAATCCTGAGAAAGAAATTGATTTACAGGGAATACTACCTACAGTTCTGCCTGGGCCCAGTTATGTCATCTTTTTCTCTCATGTGTGATAGACATCTAATAATATAATATGGTGACATCAGCCTTATAAGTGAATTAGTTAGCAGTGCAGCCTCATTAAATGTAATGATTTAATAACAGTAGATGATTAGAGACTATTTATTTTAATTAATAATTGTACTCTGCATTCTCACTGTGATTACCTGAGTACAATAAACAAGGATGCTGATTAATATGAACAGTTTGAATCCAAGGAATTCTATCTTCATTACTGCCCTGAGCACCTCCCTGCTGAATCTGTGCCTTTTGTGTCATACTTCCTTAGTGTTAGCCAACATAGTTGAGTGCCTAGCAGAGATGCATCTATTTCTCGAGAGTCTTTATTTAGGGCAAACACATCCCTAAGACTTAATTTTTATTCTCTCTCTTGCAAACAGACAAGGATGAGGCAAGACTGGATCTAAGCTGCAAGTGTGGAAGAGTCTCAAGGAAATATCCTCTTTTGTTGTTGTTCAGTCGCACAGTCAAGTCCGACTCTTCGCGACCCCATGGACCAGATCATGCCAGGCCAGATCCTCTGCTGCATACTATTTTTTTTTTTTTGCTTGGGTTACATCATGGAATAATTCTTTCAGGATTTTTTGGTTCAAGCCTCTAGAAGATGATATATTGCTTCCACCAGTGTTCAAGAGATGGGATACAAATAAACTTTTAGATGCCAAATGAACCAGTTCATGATGCAGTAGAACGTGCCCCTTCCCCGGTGTACTAGAGATACCAAACTCACAAGGGATCTCCATCTGACTCTTCTCTACCTGCGCTCAACGTTTGGTGAGGATTTGATTTATGGGGTCCAAGTTAAGCCCCCCCCCCCCACAGAAGGTGCCCCCAGGAAAGTGCTTTCTGGGGAAATGACAGGCGCGGGTTCAGGGGTGTATAGAATGGACCCTGTGCAAGCTAGAGACATCAAAATTGCAGGGAATCTCTTCTAAATGTCCTCCAAATTATGTGCATATTGGACTTAGGGGATCTCAGTTATTGTCCCCAAAGAAGATTCCCCCAGGAAAGTGCTTTTGGGGAAAATGTCAGGCACAGGTTTGGAAGTGTATAGAATGGACTTCTTAAGAGAACATAAGAACATAAGAGACGCCAATGTTGGATCAGGCCAAAGGCCCATCCCGTCCAACACTCTGTGTCACACAGTGGCCAGAAATACCAGTGCCATCAGGAGGTCCACCAGTGGGGCCAGGACATTAGAAGCCCTCCCACTGTTGACCCCCCCCCCCAAGCACCAAGAAGACAGAGCATCACTTGCCCCAGAGCCCCTATCTATACCTTGTGGCTAATAGCCACTGGTGGACCTCTGCTCCATATGCTTATCTAATTCCCTTTTGAAGCCGTCCATGCTTGTAGCCGCCACCACTTCCTGTGGCAGTGAATTCCATGTGTTAATCACTCTTTGGGTGAAGAAGTACTTCCTTTTATCTGTTCTAACCCAACCGCTCAGCAATTTCATGGAGTGCCCACAAGTTCTTGTATTGTGAGAAAGGGAGAAAAGTACCTCTTCCTCTACCTGCTCTTTCCCATGCATAATCTTATAAACCTCGATCATGTCAAGCTGCACACACCAAACACCCAGGGAAACTCACCCTGCCTTTGAAGTTTGGTGAACGTTCTGATTGAGCAGAGACAGTCTGTCTGGAAATGTATCCATTCATGAACCATCACGAACCGCTTGAAACTTTGTGGAAAGTTCATGCTGGTTGACCTGCCGTGAACTTCAGTTCATGAACCACAAACTGGCCAATATTCATCACAAACTTTAGTTTGTGAGCTGGTTCATGCCCATGCCTACAAATAAAGCACATAGGAATGCTTTAACATCCCTTTCATGAAACTTCCACGGGTACTCCTAAAACTAAGCTAACTGTGTGGCGCCCAGCAGTGACCTAGAATGGTGCATAGTTCTCAGGGGGAACATCCAGCAAATGTTGTGCTCAGAGTTCCGTTAGCTAGTGTCTGCAGAGGAGATGGCTGGATCACTATGCCCATGGGACTCCCATTCAGGTTAATAGCCCTGTTCACAGTAGTATACATGCCCAAACAAGTATTTAAGGGTGAGTTAAAGGTTTCCCTAGTGGCCTAAGGAAATTCTCTTCTGTACCCATGCCAGAGATTCTGACACTTTAAGCATGAACATTATTTTTTATCACCAGTAAGTAATAAATAAAGGAAAAGAAAATGATGTGCTATGGATGTCTCACCTTTATTTAAATGGAGATTATTCAAGAAAATTATACTTAATATTTTAAAGATAACAGAACATACAATCCATCTGAAGCAATTTTAAATCCAATAGATTTCACCTTCTAAATTCAACAAGATATGCCCGACACTGCTTAACATGTTTACAAGTCAGTCAGTCCCACTGAGCTCAGTGAGATTTACTTTTTAGTATATATATTTTGGATTTCAGCCCAAGTCACTTTGAGCCAAAGTTAAGTGACTTCAGCTGAAATCCTAAATCTATTTCAGTGGGACTTACTTTCATATAAACAATCAAGCACAATGTTTAAAATATGTTTTCCCATATTACATTCAGGTATGTCCTTTCCACAGGACTTCTGACATTTGCAATAACTTCCCAGTTCATTTCAAAGGAGGAAGCAGATACATGTGGGCATGCCTTGCTTTGTACATTTGGGCACCACTGGAACAAATGGGACCGTCAGTATCAACAACAACAAAATCCTTTTTCACTTCAAGGCACCCCAGAAGGCTGACATTTCCAATTTGGGAAATGGCATAGAAGGAAGTGTTAATCACCCTTTCCTCAGCACCATAGCCCAATCCATACTTTTTCGCTTAAAGCGATATTCACAGTACATCATGCTGCAGATCAACTAGCCTCATCCCCATTAACTTCATATGAGGCATGAGATACAATTGGCTCTCTGAAAATTTGGTCAGCCTATCATGAGAGGATGGCAGGCAGCTTTATTCAGCTGCACCCTCTCATCTACAGCATTTTTGCTATGGATGACCCACCCACTTGCCCTATGGGTATCACAAGACTAGCTGATCAGTATATTTAGGGCTGAGCAGAAACGGGGGGGGGGGGGTGTTGCCATTGTCTGAGGGTGAACTTTTTTTTTTTGCTTGCTCCATGCTGCCTCTGTGGACAGGATTTTCCACCATTAAAAAGGTCTGGTTAAGCCACAACTAATTGGCAGGAATAGTGCAGGATGCTCAAGATAGGTAGGCCTATCTTGGTAGCAAGCACCCTGGTGTGATATGTGTGTGTGTGTGTGTGTTTAGAACAGGCCATCACCTTCCTTGCAGCTGGGTGTGCTGTGAAGGCGTGCCCTTGGTGCTGTGTGGCATCTTTTGAACCTGTTAGAAGCCTTGTGACACATTAGGGGAGAGGGATGAAGCTGGGCATCTCTCTGTACATACAGCTGCACAGGCAATGATAACCAAGGCCAGTGGAAGCACCAGCCAGGTTTGGAGCTGGGGTAGATCTGTTCAAGAGGCAGACCAGGCAGATGCCTAACATGACCTGCCCTCAAAATCAACAATTTATTGCAATAAGCAGTGATGTAGATCAATCAATTAATTAATCTAAATAATTTTTGTTCTCTCAAGTCATCATGGGGGGTGGGTGCAGGGGCAAATATACTGCTACCTATTAGAGATCACTAACTGCACATGTGACTTGGTTCTGGAACTCTGAATCAGGGCTCTCTTACAAGCCAGTGCAGGAAATGAACCATTCTGTCTGCCTTAACATGGCTTAACTCTAAGGTGCAGGTACCCCCTGACTAACTGCTAAAGCTATACATATACACGTCATAAAATATGAGGCCATTGAAAAGATTTCACCTTTTCCAAAGCTTCCTTAAGAATTGTCAAGCCAGAAATAAGCCAGAATTCACAGACCATGGTCCCAGGAGTGAAACTCCCTTTCACAGACCACTTCAAAAAGAAATTACTTTCATATATACCTATCAGGGTGTTTTACTCTTTTCTCTCTCTCTCAATTATAGAGTGACATCTCCTCCACCGGCTGCTCTGATATCTATTCTACTACAGCTCAAATATAAAGAGTATAAGTAAGAACTAATCTAAGCCTCCCCAAGTGCAGAATGTAATGCTTCTGTTCTTAAGTTTACGACTCTCATTGCTAGGGTAATGACTGGTTTCATATGTCAATCATACTTGAGATTTTCTTGCTGACATAGCCTGCCCTTCTGGTTATAGAATCAGAATGTAAAGCTTTAATCAACTGTCTTTCTCCCCATCCCTCCCCCCATTGGATACATAAGCCTGTATGAGAGTTTCAAAATGAAACTATGGGGATAGCACAGGCCTCAGAAAAGAAAGCAAAACAAACAGCAAAGTAAAGTATCAGGAAAACAATACAATTAATTGCATTTCTGAAAGACATAATGCTGAATTGAAAGCACTGCCAACAGAGTGAAGCTGGCAATGTCAGGTCGCATTCACACAGGCAATTTGATCCGTTGCCCTTGCTGTTCCCTTATGGATTTAAAGTGCACAATCAGACAGCAACATCTGTCTGTCCTGCCCCAGTCATCTGAGTTCCATTCCCCCCTCCCCTTGCCCCATGTTTCTTTGATATCTGAGAAAGTCCACTCCTGTTGGTCTGATCCGCTTTCAAAATGGATTTCCTATTGTCTAGTCACTCTGTTGCACACCCAAGCCACCAGGCAGGTCTCACTGATCTCTTGTTTTCTAGTCGCCATTTCCCCCCCGTAGTTAGTGAGTATCGCATGACTGTGTATGCATGACCTTTCCCCCCGGGGGGGGGCTGCTCAAAACCTTGTTTTATTTTGAAAAACTCTCAGTCACCCCTCTTCTGCAGCTTTTTAAATTTCATTTGGGGAAGGGGTAAATTGAAAAGATTAGAGGGAGTATGGTAGTGACCTCCATATCCCAGCATTCTCAGCAAGTACTTGTGTGCATGCTCAGACGGAAAACTTTTTAAAGTAATGGCTGACAGCCCCATGAACTACATATCTCAGAAGGCTCATCCCTGCTTGTGGGCATGCTCCTAGGACAAACTTCTAAAAAAAATGGCCAACGGGCTGACTCCATGCTTGGTGCTGTCTGATCATTCCACAGCCAGTAAAATCGCTTTGAAGAGTGCTAAAAAGGGTGAGTCTGTAACAAAATAATCTGGCTGTATTAGAGGTGGGGCAACAGTGGATTGAACTGCCCATCTGATCGCGACCTCAGACTCCCCACCTCCCTACCCCCATCCTCCTGCAAGCTGTTGAGTTCCCCAACTTCTGCTCTTGGAAACCAAGGAACTAACACAAGGAGCATAGTGAGGATCTGCAGTGGGAGAGGGGAAATGGTGGAAACCACTCTCTCCACCTCTGCCGATGGCAATGTCATTATGCTGGAGTGACAGCTATTGTACTAGCCGAATGCCACCCTTAGGTTTAGGCCAGGGTAGAAAACTTAGTGTTTCAAGTATGCTAAGATTTGAAGGGTGGTGGTGGTATATATGTTACCTGGTTGTTGTATTTCTATTACACATCATACAAACAGTATTTATTTATTTAACACATTTATTAGCTACTTTTCTTCCTTATGGAGCTCAAGGTAATTTACACTATAAATAAAATACGTATAATAGAGTACATAAAAATACCTAAAATAAAAATTTAGAATCCCAGCTCAGAACTGCTGTTAAATTAATCAAATACTGTTCTAAATAAAACCATCTGCAAGTACCTCCTAAAGAACAGAAGTGAGGGGGCTGGGCATACCTCCCTGGGAAGATTGTTCCATAATTTTGGAACTGCCACTAAGACTCTCTCTTGTGTATCTACCAAATGAACTTCTTTGATTGATGGGATGGTCAGGAGGGCCCCTCCCCATGGTCTTAATTCCTAGATAGAAATACAGAGGAGAAGACAGTCCTTCAGATACCCCAGTCCCAAGCCATGTAGGGCTTTAAAGGTCAAAGACAACATCTTCAGTTGGGTTTGGGGATAGATCAATAGCCAGTGTAATTGCTGTAGTATCAGAGTCACATGCTTCTCATAGCTGGGTAGCTGTAGCTTCTGAATGCTTTCCAAGGGTAGCACCAAGTATTTTGGAATTCTTGAAATTAGGTGAAAAAGAAAGGTAGAGCTGGGTATCATCTGCATATTGGTGACACTGAAGTCCAAAACTTCTGATGGTCTCCTAGCAGCTTCATGTAGATATTTAAATAGCACCGGGGATAAGATTGAACCCTGTGGAACCCCACAGGACAATGACCATGGGGCAGAGTAAGAATCCCCCAGCACCATCGTGTGAGATCAGCCCCTCCAGACAGGACTCAAACCACCATAACACAGTCCTAGTGCTGAGAAGGAGCTCAATAGGATACTATGGCTGCGGTCACACAGAGCATTAGCCACACTACAGAGACAGAAGATAGGCGGATTTTCCAGGCGCGATCACACCGCAACTTCTGGGAAGCATAGAGCTCCTGTGGCTAACCCGAGGCTTCCCGCTGAAGATGCGGCGTAAAAAACTAGTACCTCCAAGGTACTAGTTTCCGGAAACTGTGGGGCAAGGGTGGGTGTCTGATCACGTTTCCAGTGGTAGTTCATGGCATCCAGCGCCCGCCCATGTCCCATAGCAAAATGGGTTTCCCCCCCATGTCTCCATGGGATGTGCACATGCACCCAACGGCGCATGCACACACTTCGGTTTTTTTAAAAAAACAACCCGTTTGCCACGGTAGCGCCGCCTAACCATTGCTGCTGTGATTGCGCTGCGCCACTTCTTTGCCATGCCACAGGATTGTCGTGTGATCAGCACCTCCCCCCGAACCATGGGACGTCGGCAGGATGTGTGATCCAGCGGGCGCGCGTTAGTTTGCTCCAGGTCAAACAGCCACGCTTCCCCCCCGCTGCATTTTCCAGCCCGTGTGACTGGGACCCAAGGTTGATAGTATCAAAGGCAACTGAAAGATTCAACAGAACTAGAAGGATCACATTCCCCCTAACTAGTTTTCAGTAGAAGTCATCAACCAAGGCAACCAAAGCAATCTCTGTTACAAACCCTGGCCTGATGCCAGATTGAATGGGTCCAGAAGAGTAAAGAAGGAAGTGCAGCTGATGAATGCTACAGAGCCACTGGAACAAGACCAGGCAATAGACAAAGATAGATAGAAGCCTTTCATACGATATTTGTTGCAGAGTGAACACATATAGCAAGGGGCAGTGGCATCACAGTAGGCAGTTCCATCGTCAGCATCCACATTGTCACTTGAAGGTATGCATAGGAGATATTTGGGGCTTGTTATTTTATTCTGGTTTTAACTGGATTTTTCTTTTTTCTTTTTTAAAAAACCTAGCATTGAAAGCCACCTTGAGCCATGAAGAACAACAGGGTATAAATGTTTTAATAAATAAATAATCATTTGCATACAAGTGAGCATATTGAGAGGTTGTTGGCCTTAGGATATGACCCACTCAAAATATTTTATTCAGTTCACCAGTCTTATTTATAACATATTGCTTAGTCTTTTCCCAATCATGGACAGATTTAATTTTATTCCTAATTACTTTTTAAGAACAGACATAGAGTGTTTTAGTGTCATTTTTATTCCTGAGTTGCATACAATTTGTTTCTTTAAAGGAACTTCCATCTCCATTTTTGTAAATTCTTTGATCATTTCTCATGCGAGCAGAATAGTGGGAGAAGTCACAACCTATTCTGTCTCTGTCCCTTTCTTCTGGGAATGTGGGGACAGAGACAGAGAAGGAGACTGGGGGCTGGGGCAAGGTAGTGCAGAGGGCAACTAGCAGCTCCTGAAGTTTTGTTTGCTAGACCTTTTATTTGTATGAGAGAGAAATTTCATGAGTCTTACCAAATTCGTTTATATTCCTCAAATAATTCTCCTGGCCAAGAACCACCACATCCATCTGGAAATATCTCAGGCGATTGTTCCCATAGCTTGAGAGTTTCTTTACCAGCTATATACTCTTAACAGGGAATTCTGTACTGGTGAGAAACAGATGACAGCCACAGTACAGTTTGACACTCTAAGCACTATTCCACAGTGTTCACAGATGCAGCAAGAGACTTGTCAGAAAAGTTAGGCCAGGATTTACACAACCTACTTGCTCTAAATACATTTGCTTGCATAGGAGCAGTCTGGAGTAAATGAACTGAGGACTGCAGTCTGGCTAAACAATCTCTTTAATTCTGCTGCATTCTCTCCACTTGTACTCAACATCTGCCACTAGACAAGAAAGACTTACTGTAGCTTTGATGTTTGTTAAAGCTGTTAGAAGATCAACATGTCAACTGCTCTGCGAAAAAGTAGTTTGCATTGTGACAGGCAGCTTCAAGACAGATAGTGACATTCAGTCTTGGATGACGGTGGTGTTGGAAATTCTTCACACTTCATCAAGAAGGACAGTGTCAAAAATTGGACCAGCTTTCATAATAGTAATAAAAGATGTTCTGTGCCCTTGTTTTATATTCTTTCCAGTTTCAATTTCATCCTCTAACCTGAAACATCCATCTTGTGCAAAGAAACATCATATGTCAGACTTCTGAAATCCACTTTCCCTGCTCACTTCTTGTTTATTTGGTTGTTTGACTGTGGCGCTGAAGCTCTGCTCCTTTATTCAAGAAAGAAACAAGCTGGCAACCGCTGAACTAATAACCTTTGCACTGATGTCCGATTTGTAACTTTAGGGCCTGCAGATCTTAGGGGATGCAGACTAGAAGTTGCTATTGTGACTGAGCAGGTATGCATGGCAAGAGAAAACACATTCACTCTAGCTGTGACTATCATCTGCATGCAGAAATAGGTTAATATTTGAATATCAGCCATACATGTTGTCCAATAGTCACATCAAGTGCTGCATTTCATGCATGCAGATTTATATTCCTCATTCAGAAGCCCAGGCTCTGTTTCCTCCCTAGAACAGCACATAGCTACTGGCTGCTATATAGTTCCACTGAAAAGGGGAAGAGGAATATATGACATAAAGCACTGGAATATATCAATTGCCAATTCTGGGAAATCAATGAGGGGAGACAGAAAGAATAGACACTTACTACTATAGGACTTCTCTGAAGGGACTAGGAGCATACATTGCTCTAATTTCAATCTCCCTCCCTCCCTCCGTCCCTCTCACACACACACACACACACACACGCATGTACACAAACCCTCCCCTCCAGTGCCACACAGTAAAGAATGCTGTATCCAGAAGGCTATAAATTGATTCTCTGGGTATGGAAATCCCTAAAGTTGGAAGATGCGCAACCTGTAATTTTCTAAAATTCAAAGCATCTTATCTAGCTTACAGATCTTTACTAGCAAAACGTATCTCTACATATAGTAGATAAAGTTCTAAGTATTGATGCATTTGTTATGGGTATTGACATATTTGTGGGTGAAGGTCTTTCAGAGTGAAAATTGGCAAGTCAAGAAAAAGCGCTTGAATGGTTTTAATTCTTTTAAGTGTAACAAGATTTATAAACAAATCTCTAGTCAAAGATTCACAACATAACTTCTGATATATAAAAAATGAAGTGTTACCACCAGCCACTGTTCTGTTTGCTTCAACACAGCTATCAAATCCCACTCTTGTTGGTTCAACTTCTTGTCTGGAGTATTTCCTGGAATTGTCTATCCTTTGCATCAATCTCAACAGAGTTTATGCAGCTTTAATTCACTTCCTCTTTTCCAAATTTTCTCATGCTATATTGAAGCACAGAGGTCCTGAACATGCCAGGCATAGTTGCCAGATGTCAAGCAAATAATATTTGACAGCAAAATTGGAGCTTACATTACTGTCAGAGCTTCCAAAACCCTCTTGCATTGAAGGGTCTCCTTTCATTTTTTCTTGTCATTAATGGGGTAAGTATTAAGCATACAAGAATTTTTGAGATGTCTTGGTAATCACCCTCCTTGGAGTTTTTCATACCTCTAAAACAGATACTGCATACGATTAAAAAAGTAGAAGAAGAAGAGAAGAAGAGATTGGATTTATACCCCGCCCTTCACTACCCAATGGTGTCTCAGAGCAGCTTACAAACTCCTTTCCCTTCCCCTCCCCACAACAGACACCCTGTGAGGTAGGCGGGACTGAGAGAGCTCTGACAGAAACTGCTCTTTTTCAAGAACAGCTCTTATCAGAGCTACGGCTTGCCCAAGGTCATCCAGCCAGGTGCAAGTGGAGGAGTGGGGAATCAAACCCGGTTCTCCCAGATTAGAGTCCACGCACTTAACCACTGCACCAAACTGGCTCTGAGATCATTCACCCAGTGTTGGATAGAAGCATATTTTCTATCTAAAATGTTCTTGCTTTCCATAACCATAGATCAGCAGAAACATGTATACATAAGGGTTTAATTTTAGGACTCCCTCCCCCAAATGAATGAATGGTCCCAGCATTTGCTTCTTTTAATATTTATCATTTATGTTTGTGTCAGTTTTCAGTCTCTACTTTTTTGGTCTTTTAGATTTTTTTTCTATTGTAGATGCAATTTTTATGGTTTTGATACAGAATTTATATGCTATTTATACATTCTATCTCCATGTGTAATGCATAATTATAATGCTGATCTATTGAAAAAAATGAAAATGTGTACATTTTATGGGAATAAATTGGCATGAAGAAACAGAAAATGGCAACGAAATAATCACAGGTTCAATACATTCAAGAGAGGGGCTAAAATAAGATGAGATTTTCACATCAAATGTGCAGGGAACAGAAATTCAGAGTCATACTCGTGTAGGATTCCCAATCTCCAAGTGGGATTTGGAGTTCTCCCAGAATTACCACTGAACTCCAGACTACAGAGATCAGTTCCCTTGGAGAAAATGGCATCCTCAGAGGGTGACATCTATAATATAGTATAGTATTTTAAGACCCTGCTGGGATTCCTTCCCTCCTTAAACTATGTCTTTCTCAGGCCCCACCAGCAGATCTCCAGGAATTTATCAAGATGCAGTTGGTAACACTGTACCTGAGAAGCATGGTGTTATGTACGTGGACTGCCTTCAGGGGTCCATGGTGAAGCAGGAGCTTGGTCCCCAAACACAAAGGAAACCTAGGAGTCTAGTCCACCTAGAGTCCACCAATGGCACCCTTGGCGGGAAACGCAAACACTCCAATGGGGACAGAGGTGTGCCGGGTGGAGTGTATATAGTTAGCCTTGCAGGGCCATTTTTCCTTGTCTTGTTCTGAAGTACAATAAACGCGTCTGAACGCACATTGTAGTCTGAGTTCTCCATGCGTCGAACCCAGTACTTTTCACATATGATAGACAAAGGGAGCCTTGAAGTGCTATGTAGTCACTGCAGCAGCAGATTCCACAGAAGTATCAACACTTTGGTATCTGGGACGGAACTAGCAGCCTCTACTGAATGACATCCTGGAATACTGATGGATATCTTCCTGATGCTTTGTTTGGCTAATCTAGGTATTTACTTCATTGAAAGTAATAAACTGAGTCAGTTTTCCCAATCTCAATTTAAGTATAAAGTAATTTTAGGATTCAAGACTGTTCCCATTTTCACTGACATCTTGCTGGATCTTAAGCTGTCCTTAAGCTTGTGAAAGGTGTGTCTGTGGGGGGGGGGGATTTTGCCCTTTCCCCTCTCTGATAGCAGCCTGCCACTTTGACCCCCACCAGTAATCCACAGGGGAACAGTCTTGTGATCTAGAGATGACTGCAGCAGGAAGGGAGAGGCAGGAAAGTTGCCAGTTATGCAGCTCCATTCTTTTTGTCCAGCCGAGGATCCAAGGCCATGTTTTTAGATGTTGACTGTTTACAATGATCTCATGACATCTGAAATATTCATCATATTACGTTTCTTCATGACAGTGACTGGCAAGCATACACTTATTAAACATATAGCTGTCTATTTGGCTATAAAGAAATTGGCATGTATATAGCAACCTCAACTGGTCATCGTGGAATTATTCAAAAAGGATCTGAGGTAAACTCTTCTAAGTCTAAAACAGACATGAAGTGAGATATTTCTCAGCTGTGCAGTCCAATCCCCTTGCTTTTTACTAAAAACAGAACATTTCTTAATCTTTTCAGTACTTCAGTATCAAAGTACCTTTGTTATCGCAAGCATCAGTTACAGGAATAACCAACATTTCTGACTGATAGTTCTCTGTTTAAGTATAATGCCATTAATAGTTCCATTATTTGTGTGATTTATTTATTTATTATTTACATTTATATCCCGCCCTCCCCGGAGGCTCAGGGCGGCTAACAAGCATATAGCTAATAAAACAGTAAAAGCAATACAAAATATTAAAATTGATGGGAGGCCAAGCATTATCAGACATACCCTATGGCTGAGTGAGACAAACTAAGTTACCAACACAGACAATATATCCTTTCTCCCATCCCCAGTCCTACATTTTAACCTGATATATTGCTTTTAAATTAAGTTATTATATTCTAGGTCTATATTTGTAGATGGGCTGTTTTCTGGTTTTCTTTCCATGCAGGGATACAATCCACATTTTCGGCACCATATGTTTGCCCTGCCTTTGATTGCCCCATGACTCAATATACTATCGTTTGCATAATAACACTTTACCTTTTAGCCTCTATTGCCCATTTTACAAGATTCTCCCCATGAAGCCATATGTCACAAAGCATGAAAATGTCACTAAGCAACCCTTTTCAATTAATATTTCCATGACTATTTCCCCCTCATTATTTTAGCCTGGGTCTAGTCACTGCTGGCTACGATAATTAAGGCAAGCTGCTTCTCCATAATTAAACTCCTGTAATAGTAGTTTGTGCAATCTGGAATGTCAGATTATAATGTGGTGCTCAAGTCCCTCTTCCAAAATGCCTCCAACTGTCTTGGGAACTATTCCAGATAATGGGCTCCTGTTTGCTTGATATTCTATTTGCTATGTCTACTGAAACCAAGAAATGAGCTCCAGGGCAAAATGCTGCCTATGCTGTAATCAATTTTCTGATGTTGGCTTAGCTTGTTGAATAAGGTTCAGACAAGTTCGTATTTCAGATTCATGCTTCTTCCTCCCTTTAAGCAACCATCATGCAAGTCGCAGGAGGGCTTGTCAGACTGCCCAAAGCTGTTATTGACAAACCCGCATAAGTGCTTTTCTGCTCAGTTCACCTGCTCTAATGAGTTGCAAAACTAACTCTTTACTGAGTAACTGTGGGGAGTATAAAAAGAACACATCAGAAATTAAGGGCAGTAGATGAAGCATGTTTGGAACTTTTCTGATTTCCCAAGCTATAAGTGATAAGACAAGGGTTGAAAACATGACTATTCATGTAATTACCGTTGCCTTTTCTTGGCCTCTTTAATGACAGGAGCTGGTTACCACCTTCTGGGGAGGGGGTTCAGTGTTCTCTTCTTCTGGCCACACTAGTTAAGATCCATCAGCAGATCCCACCACAAAAAAGCAGTGGAAATGCTAGTAATTTGATGAAGACTGTAGTGCTGGGAGGAGAGGATTAACTCTTTCGATGTTGGCTTAGCTTGTTGAATAAGGTTCAGACAAGTTCGTATTTCAGATTCATGCTTCTTCCTCCCTTTAAGCAACCATCATGCAAGTCGCAGGAGGGCTTGTCAGACTGCCCAAAGCTGTTATTGACAAACCCGCATAAGTGCTTTTCTGCTCAGTTCACCTGCTCTAATGAGTTGCAAAACTAACTCTTTACTGAGTAACTGTGGGGAGTATAAAAAGAACACATCAGAAATTAAGGGCAGTAGATGAAGCATGTTTGGAACTTTTCTGATTTCCCAAGCTATAAGTGATAAGACAAGGGTTGAAAACATGACTATTCATGTAATTACCATTGCCTTTTCTTGACCTCTTTAATGACAGGAGCTGGTCACCACCTTCTGGGGAGGGGGGTTCAGTGTTCTCCTCTTCTGGCCACACTAGTTAAGATCCATCAGCAGATCGCACCACAATGTTTAAAAAGCAGTGGGAATTGTAGTAATTTGATCAAGACTGTAGTGTTGTGAGGAGAGGATT
>NW_015163140.1:27530-28403 GCF_001447785.1 Gekko japonicus
CCCTCTGTGCCCTTTTCCTGTTCCAGCAACTTGTTCCCCTGAAGTAGCTCTTTGCCTTGCATAGAAAACATGCCTGAATAATACTTATATATTTTCCCTTGTAGACAAATCAAGCTTCCCCCTTCCCCAAGACTCGAGATGGGCACAAACCGGCTGATGAATTAAAGTTCATCAGGAATTTTGGGCAGTTTGAGGTTTGTGAAGCAATGTTCATGAACTGAAGAACCACCATGAACTTCCATGAATTTTGATACAGTTCATGATAGTTTTTGAAAAGCAGAAAAAAGCTTGGAACCATTTAAACCAGTGCTTTCTGCTCCCCATAAAAAGCCATGGGGAGCAGAAAGCAGGGGTTTCAAAACAGGTGAACAGTAGGGACTAGGGATGGGCATGAACTGAACCATAAAGCAAAATTCATCACTGTTTATAAGAACATAATATAAGAACATAATATAAGAACATAAGAGAAGCCAATGTTGGATCGGACCAATGGCCCATCCAGTCCAACACTCTGTCACACAGTGGCCAAAAATACCAGGTGCCATCAGGAGGTCCAGCAGTGGGGCCAGGACACTAGACGCCCTCCCACTATTGCCCCCACCCCCAAGCACCAAGAATACAGTGCATCACTTGCCCCAGACTGAGAGTTCCTATCTATACCTTGTAGCTAATAGCTACTGATGGACCATATGTTTATCTAATCCCCTCTTGAAGCCGTCCATGCTTGTAGCTCCCACCACCTCCTGTGCCAGTGAATTCCATATGTTAGTCACTCTTTGGGTGAAGAAGTACTGCCTTTTATCTGTTCTAACCTGACTGATCAGCAATTGCATTGAGTGCCCACAAGTTCTTGTATTGTGAGAAAGGGAGAAA
>NW_015163140.1:29561-109874 GCF_001447785.1 Gekko japonicus
ACTTTGCACTTGTCCACATTGAACCCCATTTGCCATGTTGATGCCCACTCGCCCATCCTCGACAGACCCCTTTGGAGCGCCTCACAATCCTCCCTGGTTCTTACCACCCTGAATAACTTTGTGTCATCTGCAAATTTAGCCACTTCACGGTTTACTCCCAACTCCAAATCATTAATAAACAAGTTAAAAAGCATCAGACCAAGTACTGATCCCTGCGGTACCCCACTGCTTACCACCCTACACTGAAAAGATTGCCCATTTATACTCTCTGTTTTCAGCAAATTTAGCCACTTCACTGCTTACTCCCAACTCCAAATCACTAATAAACAAGTTAAAAAGCATCGGACCTAGTACTGATCCCTGTGGTACCCCACTGCTTACCACCCTCCACTGAGAAAATTTCCCATTTGTACTCACTCTCTGTTTCCTATTTATTAGCCAGTTTTTGATCCACAAGAGGACTTGTCCTTTTATCCCGTGACTATTGAGCTTACTTAGGAGCCTTTGATGAGGAACTTTATCAAAATCTTTCTGGAAGTCAAGGTAAACAACTTCTGTTGGGTCCCCCTTGTTCACATGTTTGTTCACTCCCTCAAAGAACACCAACAGCTTAGTGAGACAAGATCTTCTTTTACAGAACCCATGCTGAGTCTGTCTCAATAGGTTTTGTTCATCAATGTGCCTATTAATTCTTTCCTTAATAACACTTCCTACCAACTTACCCAGTATTGACGTCAGACTGAATGGCCTGTAATTTCCTGGATCTCCTCTGGAACCCTTTTTAAAGATGGGAGTTACATTAGCTACCTTCCAGTCATCAGGAATGGAGGCAGATTGTAATTAAAGATTACATATTTTTTTCAGGAGAAAGATTACATATTTTTGTCAGGAGATCCACAAGTTCACATTTGAGTTCTTTCAGAACTCTCGGATGTATGCCATCTGGGCCTGGTGATTTATCAGTTTTTAAGTTGGCTATTAGTCATAGGACCTCCTCTTTCATCACCTCAATCTGACTCAGGTGGTTCATGGTTTATGAAATGAAATCCATGACAGGTCTATCCTCATAAACTTCCGCAATCTTTTAAAGCAGTTTGTGGTGGTTCATGGATAGAACAGAAAGCAGGGGTTTAAATGGACTCCCTTTAAACCCCTGCTTTCAGTTCCCCACAAAAGCCGCAAAAACAGCTGAGCAGCGGGGAGTAGCTCCCTGCTGCTCAGCTGTTCTGGGGCTGTCTTGTGCAGTACTTTAAAGGGACTGCAGAAGACAGCCTGGAAAACAGCTGAATGGTGAGGAGGTGCTGCCCGCTGCTCAGCTATTTTGGGAAGTCTCATGCGGTACTTTAAAGGGACACACCTGAGCAGCAGGGAGCACCTCCGCATCACTCAGCTGTTTTTTGGGCTATCTTCTGCAGTCGAAGAAGAAGAAGAAGAGGAAGAGGAGGAGGAGATTGGATTTATACCCCACCCTTCACTTGGAGTTTCAGAGTGGCTTACAAACTCCTTTCCATTCCCCTCCCCACAACAGACACCCTGTGAGGTAGGCAGGGCTGAGAGAGCTCTGACATAAACTGCTGTTTTCAAGAACACCTCTGACAGAACTACGGCTTTTCCAAGGTCATCCAGCAGCTGCAAGTGGAGGAGTGGGGAATCAAACCTGGTTCTCCCAGATAAGAGTCCATGCAGTTAACCACTGTTTGGTGTAGCGGTTAGGAGCACGGACTCTAATCTGGGAGAACCAGGTTTGATTCCCCACTCCTCCACTTGCACCTGGCTGGATGACCTTGGACATGTCATAGTTCTGATAAGATCTGTCCTTGAAAAAGAGCAGTCTCTGTCAGAGCTCTCTCAGCCCCTCCCACCTCACAGGGTGTCTGTTGCAGGGAGGGGAAGGGAAAGGAGTTTGTAAGCCGCTCTGAGACACCTTTGGGTAATGAAGGGCGGGGTATAAATCCAATCTCCTCTCCTCCTCCTCCACTGAACCAAACTGGCCAAAAGGACCATACAAGACAGCCCGTAACAGCTGAGTGTTGGGGAGCAGGCTCCTCCTCATCACTCAGCTGTTTTGGGGGCTTTCTGAAAGCCCCATTTAAAGGGACTGCAATTCCTTTCAACAGGAATTGGGGGGGTCATGAACCATGAACCAGTTGGGTTTGCAAATGAATCTCCAGGTTTGATTCAGTCCATGATTCAGCAATGAACCACAAACTTACATGAACCACATTTTTCCAGTTCATATCCATCCCTAGTGGAGACCTCTGCCCAGGTGTTTGGTTTAAATGCTCTGAGCCACTCAGCTGTTTGGAAGCCCCCGTTTTTTGATCCCCACAAAAAAACCTCAAGGAGCAGAAAGCAGGGGTTTAAACTTTAAAAGGCTTGTGAACCAGTAGGAACCTGTTCAGTTCATGGTTTGGTTTGTGGTTCAGCTATCAACCATGAATCAAACTGCAAAAATGCAGTTTGTGCCCAACCCTTTCCAAGACTATGAACTTTATCCAAATATCCAGTATGGCATAGTGGTTAGACTGTCAGATTAGTAATTGAGAGATCTAGGTTGGTCACCTACTCTTAGCCTAACCTATATCCACAAGGTTGGTGTGAGCATAAAATGGAGGAGAGGAGAACAATGGAAGCTGCTTTGGGTCCCCACTGAGAAGAAAGTTAGGCTATAAACTGCTTACTATAGCAGCTCATAAACTCTGAAAATGGGAGATCCAATTATGGTAATGATTCTCAAATGGTAGATTGGGATCCTATATTGAGTTGCTACTCTCTTTCAGATGGGTTGCATGGTCAGCAGGGAGTAACAGGGACAGGATGAGCTGGGTACAGTTTTGGGAGACTTGAGGGGGGGAAATGGTTTTTCTCTTCACAATGTAAGACGTTTTCATGATGTAACAATGAAATGCTGATGTGCTGAGATGCAGCAAATCAAAAACCAGCAAATCTGCTAAACCTGCATCTGGTTCTCTGACTGAGCACCTGCATGACAAACATGAATATCCACTGGGTATCTCAGAAGGCTCTATCTCTTCCTTTCCAATCAGATTAACAAATTGGCTCCTAGTACCTCAAAGATGTTACTTTTCCAAATTCTGATAAATTACAAGGGTGGAGATGGCTTCTCATCAATCAAGTAAAATTAGTGTTCTTAATGCCCTGATTTCACCCTCTCCCCCATCAAGTGTCATTTTAGACATAACCATACAGCTAGACCTAATCAAAGTACTCAAGATGGCCAAAGGCACAGCATTATGTGGTTTTGTTGTTCCATTTATTTCTGCAGGACTATGCTTATTTCTTTTTCTTGGGGCTCAGTTATTGTTGTGCATCTGTATAGGATTCAGAAGTAAGTCACTTAGCTAAGAGTTAGCTAAATGGGACAAAAGATGAGACAATTTACAGTTTAGGGCTGAAACAGATGAGACAAAGATCAAGCACCTTAGTCTGTCCTTAAAATGCCAATTACAAGCTTGGTTCTGATTTTCAGAACTAGCCCTCCCACTAAAGGGAAAAAGATGAGTTCTTTAAAAACACAAGTTTTTTTACTTTAAAATGCTAATAGCAGAGCAGGGGAGTCAGTTTCTAATAGCAAAACAACTGAGGTTCAAGTGTTAAACCTTCTTTCCATTCACTGCATGGTCACAAGGCAAACGACCTCATAATGCCACAATGGTATTTTATGGACAGTCTGAGATGTGTTATCTTCCTCTCATCTGTTTGAGCCCTTTGGTTTCTTACTGAGGTCTCTAAAAATTGTATTTCCTATAAATTGCAACTCTTGCATTTATTCATTGCAGTATTGGTTTTGTCACCTTGTAGTCACTTTCAAAATAATTCATTTTTTAATTTAGTCTGTTCAATGAATGCAGATGTAATTAATGGGGCTAATGGCATGTCATGTCAACAATTTCAGGGACATCAGTATAGTACAGGGAATTGTGTTTGCAATTAAAGTAACTGCTACATCTGAGTCAGCACAGTGAATGGATGAGCTCAGGAAATGTTTCTGGCTTGTTTTTTTATAGGGAGTTTTGTAGAACTGCATAGCTACTTAAAAACATGTGTCTGTGTATACACACATATATACACATATGTATATTAATGCAGCTGTTTACGGAGTAGCTCCAGCTCATAATTACATGAAGGGTATCTGTGAGCTGCAAACAGCTTTTGATAAAAGATCTAAGACAGAGGTGTCGAACTCATTTGTTACAAGGGCCGGATCCGACATAAATATCACTTTGTCGGGCCAGGCCATGTGTACCATAATAGTAATGGTGAATACAATAAAGGGCACAGCAGAGTAAGAATAATGAACCAGAAATTGCTGCACAAAGTTCAAACTATTACAGAATAATGAAAATAATGAATGGACATTTTTGCTGATGTAGTAATCCCAAAATTTCTTCTTTATTTCATAGGTAGAAGATGAACAGCTCGAGTTTTCGAAGTTCATTTCAGGGTCTTTATCAAAAATACCACTGTGTTGGAGTAATTATTCACAACATCCAATAACAGGAATAACAGGAATTTCAAGTTCCAAATGGCTATAGATAGCTCCTATACTAAACACTAGTTCCTTTGCAACGGACAACAGGTACCGCAGATATAAACTGTATAAGGACAGCAGCTGGTAAGCTGGTAAGCTCCAAGTTGGTGTATCCTCACTGCAAGGCCCCATGGACTGGGAGGGGGGTGCAAAGGAAAACTTATATTGGTGGACTGGAGAGCCAGTGGTGCAGCCCTGGGCAGATGCTCCCATGCTGCTTGACTGCTGCAGACGAGGTTGTTCTGCCATGCTGAAGCCACAATTGGAGTGACTTTGCCCACCCCCTCCGAACAGTCTCCTGTTCCTTCCCTTGCACTAGTTGCTCACGGGCCTCATAAGAGCCCAGGGTGGGTGGTTCTGGCCCCTGGGCCTTATGTTTGACACCCTTGATCTAAGGCGACACTCCTGCTGTTTTGAAATCAATGTGTTTTTTCCCCCTTGTGGATTAAATTTAATCAAGTAATATGATCTAAAAGGGGAATGATTTCCCATCAAAATGTTCTCTTTAATACATATGACTAATGTTTAAGCTTCAGCAGATCTTAGTAGCAGAATTTAGCCAGTATAAGTTCTTCCTCCAGATACAAAGGTTCTGCATCTCAGGTGCTACCCTGACAATGGGCAAAATCAATAACTGCACATACACATTCATTCTCTGCTGTGGCCCCTTAAGTAATGGCCTGACTGATGAAATCAGAAAAGATTCCACCCTCCTAGCTTTCTGTAAACTATGCAAAACTGATTTATTGGTTTGTTTATTTATATTTAGGTGCTTTTATTCCACTTTTCTTCACACATTGTGCATTCAAGTGTCTTAAACTGTCAAAAAAATCGACACAACAACAGAAAACTGTCAAATTTACTAACAACAAATCTAGTGGTCATTATCAGACTAGCCGTCAGGGTGGGAATTGTGGCAGAGTAAGCATATAATCCAATATTCAGAAATAGTAGCAGACCATGAAGACCAGAAAGAGGAATACTATGTCTAGAATGAGCTAATGTTCACATATTTATTTACTTAAAATACTTATATGTCTGCTTTTCTCCCAAGCACCTCAGGATCTAAGGCTGATGACAACATAAAAACAATTGGATAAAAATAAACATCAAAAAAGACATACAATACATTAGAATCTTATCCCCCAGTAGGAGGATATTACTTCTTTGCCAGGCTCAGGGTGCCTCAAAATCTTTCTCAAATAACTCTGTTTTGCAGCCTCACATGAAAGTCAGGAAGGTAGAACACCCCATGGAACTCTTCTGAGAGGCTGTTCCACAGACATGGGAAACCACTGAAAAAGCCCAAGACAGGTCATGACAGGCGTTAAATGTAAGCAGTAACACCTTGAGTTGGGTCCAGCAGTCAGTGGAGGGACCTCAGAATTAGAGCAATATTTATTTATTTAGAAATCATCTCAGCCATCTTCCCAGAGGTGGTTTACAAAGTAAAACATAATATGCCATTAAAATTGTTAACTGTTTACAAAGTCAGCATTAAAAATCCATCCAGATAATTAAAAAAAACCATAAAAAGTAGACTGGACAGTGTGGGAAGAGGAATACTATACTAGAGGGAGAGAGAGTATCAGAGGGTAGACATGCTGGTCTGCGGTAAAACAGTTTGATTCAAGTCCAGTAGTGCCTTAGAGACCAACAAGATTTTCAGGGCAAAAGCTTTCGAGTGTCAAAGCTCCATCACAGAGAGAGAGAGAGAGAGAGTCTGGCATATGACCAAAGGATGTTACAATCAGAAGAGGGGGAAATGAATCACTGATACATAGATACAATTAACAGATATTACAATTAAAACAAATCAAAGTATGATTGCAATACAAGGCATGCTACAATGAGTTAGGCCTGACACATGGCTCTAGCCCGAATTTTCATGCAATGATACCAAGTTACTGATGTAGCAATCTGTATCATCTAGGCAGAAGATAATTTCCTCTGCCACTGGACATAAGTTGAGACTGGCTAAAATAGCCACAAGACATTTAGATCTGGGCTCAAAGAGAAGAGAAGAGAATGGGGTAGGTTTAAGGCTCCACACTAGGGATGTGCAAAAAATAAAAATAATTCAGCCCAATTGGATTTGACCAAATTGGGTCGAATGTGATTTGGCCAGCCGAATGACCCCCAAATGCCACTTTCGGCAATGAAGGCCAATTCGGAATTCATTCGGCTGGCCGAATGATTTTCAGCCCCATGCCTTCCCCGGCCTGCCCACCACAGCTGGGGAAGGCCTGGAAAAGTCCCTCACCTTCCCTGGCCTGCCAGTCTCAGCAGGCGGGCCAGGGGAGGGCCTGAAAGGATCAGGGAGGCATTTCTAGTTGAAATATACAAGGCAGACTTATTTAAGGTTATAGAAGATTTAAAAAGATGACAACCAAAACTCACTTCGACAACTGGAAACAAAAGCACTTTCATGGCTAATATTTGAAAGACATAGAGAACAGAGTTGATAATGAAAACACCTCAAATTAGTTCCCAAATGGGCACTTGAAGAAAGAAATGGAAGGACTCTTTCTAGCTGCACAAGAGCAGGCACTTGAAAGCCAAGATGCAGAAGACCAGTGATGACAGCAAATGTCAACTTTAGAAGACAAAAGTCGACTACATGGCCAGTGTCTGCAGTAAAATTGTTCAAACTGACTATAAAGAATGTCAGAGTTGCAGCTTTGTTGCACTGGAATCTTTGCAAGAAGTATGGTTTACCATCAGCCATATATTCATAGGAGCACAAACAAGATAAGGTCATGGAGAATGATGAAACAAAGATACTTTGGGACTTCTTACTACAAACAGGAAAATACCTGGAGCATAACACACATAATATCACGTAGGAAAAAAAAATGAGAACTAGGGTTTGGATCAATGACATTGCAATCCCAGGGGACAGTAAAATAGAAAAGAAAGAACAGGAGAAGATTGTGAAATACCAAGACCTATGAATAGGATTGGAGTGCCTCTGGGAGAATAAAGTGACAATTGTGCCAGTTTATTTATTTATTTTTATTTATTATTACATTTTTATCCCGCCCTCCCAGCTGAGGCTGGCTCAGGGCGGCTTACAACAATAAAATTTGCATAAAATAATCATAATAAAATCACATACATTAATAAATACGACATTAAAATTCAAACAAGATAAAGTGCTAGCAACATCCTCATTATCCCAATTGGGTCTTCGGCCTTCTGCGGCTGTCTCAGGTAATTGGCACAGGCTGTGTTTGAGGGACCTATGGGCCAGGGCTCCGCCAAAGTAGGTATTAATTTTTGGCGGTGGAGGTATTAGTGGTTGTTAATGGTGGCAGCTCCAAAAGCTTGGTGGAAGAGCTCCGTCTTACAGGCCCTGTGGAATTGTGAAAGGTCCCACAGGGCCCTAGTCTCTTCCGGGAGCTCATTCCACCAGAGTGGAGCCACCACCAGAAAAGCCCTGGCCCTAGTTTCCACCAGTCTGACTTCCTTGAAGCTTGGGGGGGGGAGCCAGTTCTGGGTCCCTTATCGCAGTGTCCTTTGGGGAACATATGGGGAAAGGCAGTCCCTTAGGTATGCAGGACCCTGGCCATAAAGGGCTTTAAAGGTCAAAAACAGCATCTTGAAGCGGACCCGGTACACTATAGGCAGCCAGTGCAACGTCTTTAGCACAGGTTGGATGTGGTCCCGAATCGGGATTCCCATCAACAACCTGGCTGCGGCGTTTTGCACCAGCTGCAGCTTCCAGATTTGCGACAAGGGCAGCCCCATGTAGAGGGCATTACAGTAATCCAATCTCAAGGTGACCATCGCATGGATCACTGTTACCAGGTCATTGCGTTCAAGGAAGGGAACTAACTGCCTAATCAGCCGAAAGTGATAAAAGGCTGACTTGGCAGTAGCTGCTACCTGGGCCTCCATTGTTAAGGAGGCATCCAGGAGCACTCCCAGACTCCTAACCTCCAGCATTGGCACGAGTAGTGCCCTGTTGAAGGTCGGGAGCGGGATCCCTACCCTTGGACCACTTCGACTCAGGCACAGGACCTCCATCTTTGTTGGATTCAATTTCATCCGGCTCAGCCTAAGCCAACCAGCCACGGCTTGTAGCACCGGGCCTAGATCTTCCAGTTTGGATTCAGACCGGCGGTCCAACAACAGATAGAGCTGGGTGTCATCCGCATATTGGTGACAACCCAGCCCATACCTCTGGGCAATCTGGGCAAGAGGGTGCATATAAATGTTAAAAAGCATCGGGGACAGACTGCCCCTTCGGGATAGCTGATCCCCCAGCACCACTCTCTGTCCCTGATCTTGGAGATAGGAAACAAGCCACTGCAAGGCTAGTCCCTGGACTCCAATGTCGGTGAGGCGGTGGGTCAGTAGCTGATGGTCGACCGTATCAAACACAGCCGACAGATCTAACAACAGCAGCACTGCTGATCCACCTCAATGCAGGTGCCTCCGGAGGTCATCTGTGAGGGTGACCAGTAGTGTCTCTGTCCCGTGGCCTGGATGGAAGCCAAACTGGAAGGGATCTAAAAGTTGTCATTGGAGCCCTTGGAGCAGTGCCCAGAAGTCTCAAGAAACACCTCCTGGACATTCTGGGCACTGAGCAAATAACACCAGCTCAGCTGCAGAAGACAGTATTTCTTGTAACAGCAAGAATCTTCTGCAGTTCCCAAGAATTTGGCTAGATTTTGAGTTGGAGAACCCCATCTACCAGTGAAAAATCTGTTACAGTTCATAATAACAATAATGATAATATAAATTAATTTTTTTCCGGGGGGGGGGGAGGACTTTAAGAAGAGAAATAAAACTCTGAGGTTTTTTTCCACCTGAATTTTAAATTTCAGTTTATAATCCTAGATTATTCATAGGCATTGTAAACCCAGTTTTATTCCTGTTCTTTAGATATGTTTCCTGGTGTTGTGGATGTTGTCTTCAGGTCACCTTAATTACATGTGTTGGTACATGTTTATGAAATGATACTTGATTAGCACTGCCATTACTCCAGCATCACAGTTTATTGTTCTCATTTTCTTGATTATATTTTCTATGCAAATGAGTTGCATTTGGAAGATTTCATAAACAGTGAAGAATAGGCAATTACTTCCACATCGGCAATACAAGTTTCAGTGGAAAGAGAAATGTAAAAATGTCCATACAATGTATTTGTAATTAGTTCCAAAGAATATTGAGGTATAACATAAAGCTCCATTGCATCAAGTGCAGGCAGCAAAATCCAGTGATCTTTACAACTTTAATCAATATCAGCTTTCAATTATTATACCATTCCCTTTCTTTTAGCTGTTTCTGTGCTGTTCATTTGCACTTGAAACAGTTAAGCCATACTATACATTTATCAAAGTGGGTTAAGTGGGTCAGACTTCCATACACTGATTGGATTTTATTATCTGTTTGATTAGGTTTTGGATTTTTTACTCACTGAACAGATTCCCAATACAGAGACTCAGCTTGTTTGAAATTGATTTTAAACATACTGTTTTGTTGTGCCATTTTGGAACTTTTTGAGCCCTTTTGTAACTACTGAGTTTTGAATTATATTTTGGTATGCAGTTTGCCACCAAATATTCATTGGGATATACCTTTCTCTATCCCTATATCTACTGCAATATTTGTTTTGTGTTTCTGTTTTTGGCTTCATTCAGACATCACAAATAAACCACAATTTGTTTGTAATATGAATTGGCCTATGTCTGGACCAAAGGACAACTCCTCTCTCATTCTCAGGCACTGACCCACCGCCAACTGAGCTCTCGGAGTCTCGTCGGGTCCTGGTCCCTCGTTAAGGTTCCTTTGCTTCTAGGTCCCTTTTGAGGATGTACATGGATGTTCAGCAAGCACTCCTGACACAGCAAATAAAAGAAAATCTCTCTGCATTTATTTAAATTGTTCAAATGATGAAGAGTGTTTGCTAGGCAGAAACCACTCGGGATCACAGGATTAACAGCACAACAGTAATACTTCACTTATGCTGGGCAGCACCCTGGGCTCTGAAGCTCCAACTGCTTACAGGCTCCCCTCGGAAAGGCAATCCAAAAGTTCCTTATCTCACCCATAGGCTTAAGGCACAGAGTCCATTCAGACAGAAGCAGTCCTTGACATTCGGGTTGAAGCTCTCTCAAGCTTTATTCCAAGCCTTCTCTGACACCCTGCCATGCCCCCAGGCAGCCCCTCTCAAACTGTCTGATATCTCCCTTTTTGTTAGCCCTATGGCCCCCCTGTTAGCTAATCAGCGCATAGTTAGTTAGTTCTCTTCACTCTCTGGCAGGCAGATAAGAACATCTTCTGCTAGCTGTCAAGGCCACCAGGTGCCTTTAATTAATGCTTGGCTGGAACAGGCTGTACTGACCTGTGAGAACTTACAGGTTGATATAACTTAAAAGAAGCCTCGTGTATATGTCCTGATCCTTACAGCCTAAAATCCTCAGGTTTGTGTGTCCCCCCCACCAGTAGCACTGCTGTTTTGTCAGGATTAAGTTTCACCTTGCTAGCCCTCATCCATTCCAAAACTGCCTCCAGGCACCTGTTCACTCAAGCCAGTTTAGTGCAGTGGTTAGGAGCATGGACTCCAATCTAGGAAAACCAGGTTTGATTCCCCATTCCTCCACATGCAGCTGCTGGGTCAGTCATAAGTTCTTACAGAGCTGTTCTCTCATGAGCAGTTCTCAAAAGAGCTCTCTCAGCCCCACTTACCTCATAGGGTGTCTGTTGTGGGGAGGGGAAGGAAAAGGAAATTCGGGTAGTGAAGGGCGGGGTATAAATCCAACCTCCTCTTCTCCTCCTCCTCTGTTCACGGTTTCCACAACCTCCCTGGAATCTGCTGGTAGTATGAGATAGAGCTGAGTGTCATCTGCATATTGGTGGCAGCTCAGCCCAAGTCTCAGACCTCTCCCAGTGGTGGAAAGCATGGGGGACAAAATAAAACCTTGGGGAGCCCCATGTTCCAAAGGGCAAAGCAGCAGTCCTCCAGCACCACACTCTGAAACACTCTCAAGAACCACTGCAAATCAGTGCCTCCCATTCCTAGTCCTAAAAGGCAATCCAGAAGTATAAAATAATACCATGATCAATGGCATTGAAAGACCTGAGAGGTTTCAGAAAACTAACCTGGTCGTACTCTCCCTGTCCATCTCCTGACACATGTCATCCACCAGAATGACCAAGGCCATTTCAGTCCCATAACCAGGCCTGAAAAGAGAATGGAATGGATATAAGCAACTTGCTTCATTAAGGAATCCCTGAAATTGACTGGCCATCACTCCTTCAATCACCTTGCTCAAGAATGGTACATTTGGGACTGAACAGTAGTTATTCAGCTCTCATGGGTCCAGAGTAGGTTCCTTTAGAAGTGGATGTACCACTACCTGCTTCAAGTCAGGAGCAACCATCCCATCTCTCAGGAATGCATTTACTGTCTCCCAGACCCAGTCCAGTGACCGGAAAAAAGCCCACAGAAAAAAACTCACGGTCATAAATGCTCACTGGCAAAAAAAAAAAAATGTGGAAAAATGCCCACATAGAAATAAGCCCACTCAGAAAAAAGTTGATATACATAAAAGCCCACATGGAAAAAAGCCCACATGGAAAAATACCATGTAAAGTGCCATAGATATTTATAATTGTGGATAACCATTAATCTCCATTTTTGAGAATGAACAGGTATTACCTGAATTCACAAGCAACAATTTGTGTTGTGATTTTATCAAGTATAATCCTATATATATAATTGTCTTACACGTTGGCCATTTCTAGCTCTTCCATTGGCTGTGCTACGCACACCATCAGCCATTGGCCATTCAATCACCACTCAAGAGTACTCACGTGTCATTGGCTGGGGGCTGGGTCCTGTGGGACTAACTTATCTCTCGGTGGCTGTTGCTAGGCAACCAAGCTTGGTTCTGTAAGTAAAAAGACGAAGGAAACCCTGTCCAGGGCTTTGTGAGGAACTCATTGGGGCCAGGCCTGACTAAGGTTGCCAGCTCCAGGTTGGGAAATTCCTGGATATTTTGTGATGGAGTCTACAGAAGCCAGAGTTTGGGGAGAGGAGAGGCCTCAGCTGAACAGAATGCCATAGAGCCCACCCTCCAAAGCAGTTATTTTCTCCTGGGGGGGGGACGAGAGATCTGTTGTCTGGAGTTCAGTTGTGATACCTGGCAATCTTCAGGCTCCACCTGTAGGTTGGCTACCGTAGGTGTGGCAGTTAGCACTTCAGAGCAGGATTTGCTAGACCCAGGTTCTTGCTGTAGAAGCTGAGAAGGTGATTTGGACCAGTCACAGACTTCCAGCCTAACCTACCTCAGAGGGTTGTTGTGCAGATCAAAAGGGGGCAAGCAGAATGATGTAATCTGCTTTGGTCTTTACTGTGGAGAAAGACTGTACTTTTCCTCCTGGGGAATTACTGCTGCCAATGGTGAGGGCTGGAGATCACTGAGAATTAAAACTGCTCTCCAGATGGTAGAGATCAGAGGCAGATAACTGTAGGTTGATGGTTGGCTGGAAAGGAGATAGGGTTGCCAACTCCAGGTTGGAAAATTCCTGGAGATTTGTGGGGGGTGGAGCCTGGAGAGGGTGGAGTTTGAGGAGGAGTGGGAACTCAGACAGGTACAATGCCATAGACTCCACCCTCCAAACCAGCCATTTCCTCCTGGGAAACCATTGTTGCCATTTTCCAGGTGAGGGCTGGAGATCCTCTTTTGGTGTGGCTCAAAAAAGCCGGACTTTGGCTGTGCCTATTTCTCCCAGTGTGACCGGGGCCACCGTTTCCTAGTTTTCCCACAACCCTATGAATGAGAAACAGAATTTGTAAAACCATGCTTTCCTAAATTAAAATCTTCCCAGCATCTAATTTTTGCCCCTCAGCGAGAGGAAAATGTGTGGAGAACTTACCTACATAAAAAGTCTTGCTTTCTTTAGGGCCTGGATAATCTACTTTTATAACTCTGCTCCAATTGTGAAACTAAAAGATCAGCCCCTCCCTACTGCAGGGACTGGTGTGATCCAGCAGGGTTCTTCTTATGTTAATTATGTTACCCAGCCTCCTCAGCTGCTGCCACTGCCTCCTCCTCTTTCTCTTTCCTAAATAGTAGAAGTAGTTAAGGCCTCATAGATCTATGAAGCCTAGCTTAAGATAACAAAACCATAAGACAACATTAAATAACACATAGCAACAGAACTGGCAACCATGTCCTGTAGTGCTCTTAATTTCCTATTCCACAGTAGTCATCCCAGTGTGTGGCAATACTCCTTCTAAGGTATGGAGTCCTGTGAGCAAAAATTCTACATTGTGAGCTACTGGCATTACAGTTGTGAGTGAACAATTTGGCTACTGCATAAATCAGTTCACTCTGGAGCCATCCTTCCTAAGCTAAAACAAAAATCTGTAAACTGGAGGCTAAAAACCTGTGAGCTAGCTAGCTCACACTAACTCAGCTTAGAGGGAACACCTGTGTGTGGTCTCTATATGATGGACTGCAGAGGAACCTCGCTTGCCACAAACTAACACTGGCTAATGCACAGGCAGGTCGCCTAATAACATAGCAAAAATATTATTTAATTATACTTGATAAAATCACAACACAAATTGTTGCATGTGAATACAGCTAATACCTGTTCATTCTCATAAATGGAGATGAATGATTATCCACAATTCTAAATATCTATGGTACTTTACATGGTATTTTTCCATGTGGGCTTTTTTCCGTGTGGGCATTTTTCCACAAGGACTTTTTTCCTGTGAGCATTTATGACCGTGGGTTTTTTTCTGTGGGCTTTTTCCCTGTGGTTTTTTTCCCCTAGAACCACCCAGTCCATCAGTCCCCTTTCCCCTGGACAGATTTAGGTAGCCGGGAGGGGCAAGGGGTCATATAAACAGATGGTAGATCTCAAACTTCCAAGAATCCTGTCCACATCTTCAGACTGCAAAAACTGAAAGGTATCCTACCAACTGGACAAATCAGCACCCTGGGATCATCTGCTGCTGTTGCTGCTAATGTGGAGTCCAGGTCAGAATGGATGCGAAATATTTTATTTGCAAAGTACTTAGTAAAATGATCTTAGTGGGCTCCAGAGCAGTCCACCTCCTCCCACTGGCCAGAACCCAATAGGCACTTCACTACCTGGAAGGATTCTGCAGGTCTACACTGTGTGGATGCATTCCCTTGTACAGCTAAGATTGAAGACTTCCTGGTTGTTTTGTCAATTTGTTGTGAATATGAATTCTTGAACTTCAAAAAATTAGGCTGTTTCTTGCCCTCAATGAATGATTTAAACCACAGTTTAATCCCAGTTGAGAATCTCATTTTGTAGTCAAGGGAAAAAAACCTGTTAAAGTTCTCAGATTCAAATGTGGTGGGACTGAATACTTCTTAACCGTGGAAGTCTTGTGTCTTAGATTTCATGCTTGTTCACATCAGGAACAAATTGTGGTGTGTTTTGGTGATGTTGAACACAACCATTGTGTTCACCTTTGTTTTGTGTTAGTGGCTAGAAATTTAAAAAGTCTACATTCATCATGTTTTCCATCTCATCTTCCATCTGTGAAGTCAAGTTAAAGACCTTTGTACTGCAACTGCTGTTCTGGAGGGCCTGTTTATAAACTCTCTCAGATTCTATTCTTTATAGGCTAGTGATATAAATGTCAATTAACTTCAAACGAAACAGAATTCAGAAATCAATACCAAGGATTATTGTCTGACCTAGTAAATCTTGCCGGTTTTCATGAATAAATAGAAAGGTGGAGAATGCATTTAATCAAATGAATACTGCTTTCTAGTAATATTGTCAGCAATTTTTGACAAAAAATCCCCTATTGATTTTCTTCCAAATTATTAAATGAGACAGACTTCCACTGATGTATGTGAATATCTATGTTAATCTACCAACACTGAAGAAATTATTTTGGCATTATTGTTTAAAAGTTCCCATTAATTACAGTTTACAGAATTTACTTAGCAGATACTAGAAATTGGCAGGAACCTGAAAAATGTCATTTGTTTCAATTTGCAGTTTGTGGCTGAACCATGAACCAAACCGTGAACCAAACTGGATCAGGAGGTTTGTTTGTGAACTGAACTGGTCCATGGTTCATGGCCCTGCAAATCACATTGAAAGGGACCTTAGTCCCGTTCAATGGGGTTTGTAGAAAGCCCCCAAATCAGCTGTGCTGTTTCAGACTTTCTTCTGCAGTTGCATTAAAGTTTAGAATCAAACACGGCAAAATTCATGATGAATTTTGCTCTATGGTTCATTTCATGCCCATTTCTTTCAGACCTGTAGCCACAGTATGCAAAAAAGGGTGGTGCCCCATCAATCATTTGTCATGCCCACCCAATCAGCATTAGGGTTTGGTGTGAAATCTGTCACAGTCTTTCAGATGTAAATTTTTAATGTAAAAAAGGAAGGAGGAGGTAAAAAGTGTGAACCCTGTTATAAATCTTCCAAGGGTGAATTCTCTACACAATCAGCTAGAACAGAATTAGCAGTTAACAGGGCTGAAGAGCCCTGATTTTTAAAGCCTGCAGGAGTGGGGGGAGTGAAATCATGTTGGAATAAAGCAGAGAGAGAAATTAAAGAATGAAAGGATTAAAAAGGTGTTGTAGCAGACTCAGAAGAAAGTAAAGGACAAAGAGAATAGGACAGTGGTCCCAGTCACATGAGTGGGATGATCCGCTGTCGAAGGGAGGCAAATTAGAGCTGGAGCAAAAAGAACCGCGGGAGTGCGATCTGACATGCCCCCACAGCTCTGTGCTCCATGCTCTGGCAGCCAATCACATGTTGTGCAGCAAACCGGCAGTGGCGCGGTTGTGCGCATGCGTGGGATGGGGAATGGCACTGGCTGCGACAGGCTACCAGTGCTTCTCCGACCAGATGCCTGGAGTTGCCGCGCATCATCCGGAAGGTAGTGCTCAAAAGGTAGTACCTTTTAAATGTGCGTTTTTGGGCCAAAGGGCCGGATTGGGGACGGGTGCGTGATGCTTCCCAGATGTTGTGCACCCAACCCGTCCCTCTTGCAGGGAAAATCCTCCCGTGTGACACGGGAGTTTCACAAAGGTCCTATAGAACTCTTATTGCTGGGGAAATTATTTTTGACAGAACAGGAGACTAATAATAAGGATTTTAAGTCCAGAGGTAAGTGAGCACAAATCTTCCTTTGTTGATATATGCTAACCCACAGGAATCTCATTCACAGGGGAGGGTTGTGGTGTTTGCTATAATGATGGAAAGTTGCTGGGAAAGGATCCCACCTGTGGGCACCTCAGGGATCATGCAACTGTTGCTTGACCCTATGTTTGTTCACTTAGAAAAGAATCCTACTCAGAGCCTGATTCTGTGCACTTCATTTATTTTATTCACTTTATATATATATAGTCTGCCTTTCTCACTGACACTCAAAATGGATTACACAGTGTAAATCAATGCAATAATTCACACGAGTCATCTAATAAACAATGCAATAAGACTAGGATTATAGCATTTTGAAACAGAGCAAAAATAATTACATGTGGTATGTCAAACAATGCAGAAAATGGTATTACAAAGATAGAAAGCAATGCAGTAAGAGCAGGATAATACATACAGGAAACAGACAGTATATAATATTTTGTGATACAATTTACAGTCCTGTTCATTTTATAAAAGTGCCTTCCTGAACCATTCCATTATCTTATAGGACTGTTACCTTTATTAAAATGTCCTCTTGAACCATTCTGTTTTACATAGTTGGCAGAATGACAAAAGTGTGGAAACTTTCCTGACTTCCTCAGAAAAGCCACTCCATGAAAGGCTTCCTCTCAAAGGTTTATAAAATTTTAATATCTGCTGAAGGTTCCCGACCCATTCCTTGTCAAGAAAAGTGGAAAGCAGACCTGGAAACAGATTTGCAGCAGTCACACTGGCTTGATATCTGGAATTCTCCAGCGTTTTCCTCGCGAGTTTACAACATTCGCATGAACACCTTCAAGATCATGCACAGATGGTATCTTACACCTAAAAGGTTGAATCGAATGAATCCGCACTATGACCCTTTGTGCTGGAGAAATTGTGGATCTCCAGGAACATACATACACTGCTGGTGGGAGTGTCCGACTATTCAGCAATTCTGGAAGGAAATAATCTCTCAAATTAACAGCATTACACAGCAAACACTTCCTGTCACACCAGAACTCTCACTGCTTAATCTCTGGGACTCTTCATTGTGGGATGACTCCAAAAAGACCCTTACTTCCATTCTTCTTGCGGCTGCCAGGCTCACGATTGTGGCAAACTGGAAATCTCCAACATCTCCAACACTGTCATCCTGGTATGACAAGATCTGGGATCAGTTTGTGATGAATGAGATCTCTAATATTGTGGACCGAGCACAAAACAGTTCCAGCAAAACATATGATAAATTTGTACGTACCTGGTTTCCTGTACTTGACTTCATGGCTGAAAATAATGTGCTTCCTTCTAGGACAAGTTATCACACATGGCTACACTTTTGAGTTTAACTAGACCTCCACCTTACTGTTGAGACTCCTCTTGTGAATCAGAGCAGCAGACTTCTGAAGATGTTATCTTTTAAACTTGACTCAATTCTGTGGGAATCATAGCTCACATAGCATCTATGTATAGGTGATCAGATTTAGTACTAACTTAGTTTGTTATGACTGTTGATGTATGTTGTAAAAATTTGTATTGTATTGATGACTAACTGGTTTTGTATACTGTTTTGCAGTTATTATATTTCTTGATATGTTAAAAACAAACAAACAGAAATAATAAACATTTATAGCGCAAAAAAAAAGAAAAAGAAAAAAAGAAAAGCCACTCCACAAATGGGAGCCACAACAGAAGATACGTATGTATGGGCAGTTGCTGATCTTTCCCATTTGTTGGGTGGCACCAATGGAAGCCTTGAGTTAGTGATCTACAGAAAAAAAGAAGGTTGTATTTACAGTTTCAGGTTTCAGTAACTGGAAGAAGGCTCTCACACTTACAAACGATGTTAAGCAGTTGCTTGGGAGGGCATTTTTATAAAGCTTATACAGAACAGGACTGTAGTCTGTGCCACAGCGTATGCTATATATTATTGATTTGTTGTATGTTCTATCATGCTCTCACAGTATCATTTTCTTTTTTTGTAATTCCTTTTTCTGCATTGCTTGACATAGCATATTTGATACTTTTTTGCATTTTTTGTAATTTTTGTGAGCCTAGTCCTATTGCATTGTTTATTAGATCTCTCATGCTATTTGATTACAAAGTAGATAGTACTAATAAAGTATAAATAAATAAATAATAAAGCAAACAAATAATCATGGGCTGACCACCGCTGTACTCATTTGCCACCTCCCATTAAAATTTTCTGGTTATGGACCTGATCCCTAGAAGATACATTAACGATTTTGTTCTTCAAACCCTCCTTAAGGTATGTAAACCCCTGAGTTCTTGTCATTCTGGTCAAAAAGAAAGAAACAAGGTTTCATAATGGTTTTAATGGCATTTTTATTCAAATCAGGATGAGTGATAGCCCCCCCCCAGTCGGAATAACGAGACAGACAACAGTTTGGAAGTAAACAAGGACCACTTTATTAACTATTGAACATAACATTGTGGCAAGGAACAAACTAAGCGAGCACAGAACAGGCAAGGGAGGTGTCACTCCCCTGACCAACCTCCTTGCCCTTTTCACGGGCGGGTCACCTAGCTTCGGTCTTGAGCCAGCGAATCAAAATTAACCCACATGAAATCCAGTAGGTTGGTGGAGCAGCAAGCTTTTGAATTGCACAGTGATGGATAAAGCAAAAAAACCCACACACTTCCAGATATAAATGCCATTAAGCAGTCTCTGTAATTGAATGTTAGATGATTCCTTGTGCTTAGCCTGATTGTTGGTCTATCCAGGGCAGCCATGTCTACTGGCAGCAACTCTTGAAAATATTAATCAGATATTAAACAGGTGGGTCTGCTGCTTCAGCTTATGGCCTTCCTTTGGGGACACAACACTGATTTATTCCACCTCCCAAAAAAAGGATACTGCACTTTATTTATTTATTTATTTAATTTGTATCCCACCCTCCCCATAGTGGTGGGCTCAGGGCAGCTTACGAGATGTGTGTGTGTGTGTGTGTGTTAAAACAACAAGATATGTTAAAACACAGAAAATTGAGTTAAAATCCCAACACATAAAATTTAGGTATTAAAGAACATACGTATTAATAAAGTATTAATAAAAGATGGCAAAGTTCTCTCAGCATCCAGATGGTCAGCTACCACCATAATCTGGGTTCTTTCCAGACTGTTAGTTATTGAGTTAGTGCTGATGTTGGGGCCAGGGCCACGATCTTGAAAGGCAGCTCCTAATCAAAAGCCTGGTGGAAGAGCTCCGTTTTACAGGCCCTGAAGAACTGTAAAAGGTCTCGCAGGGCCCTGATGTCATCCGAAAGCTCATTCTACCGGTAAGGGGCTGCCCCAGAAAAGGCCCTGGCCCTCATCACAGCTAGTCTGGCTTCTTTAGGGCCTGGGAGGGCCAAACGATTTTGGGACCCTGATCTTAGTGCTCTCTGGGGAACGTATGGGGAAAGGCAGTCACTTAGGTAAGTAGGTCCCCGACCATATAGGGCTTTAAAGGTAAAAACCAGCACCTTGAACTGAATCCGGTATGCTATAGGCAGCCAGTGCAGTGCTTTTAGGGCAGGCTGGATGTGTTCCTGCACAGGAAGACACAACAGCTTTGCCACTGCATTCTGCACCAGCTGCAGCTTCCAGATTTGGGACAAGGGCAGTCCCATGTAGAGAGCATTACAGTAATCCAATCTTGAGGTGACCATTGCATGGATCACTGTTGCGATATCATTACGTTCAAGGAAGGGAACCAACTGCTTAATCAGCCATAGGTGGTAAAAGGCAGACTTTGCAGTGGCTGCTACCTGGTCCTCCATCATCAAGGAGGTGTACAGGAGCACTCCCAGGCTCCTAACCTTTGGTGCTGGCACCAATGGTGCCCCATTAAAGGTCAAGAGAGGGATCCCTTGAACAAGTAGCTGGTCTGAAAATTAATTTCAAAAAACAAAAATGTTAATGAAAAATATGACTAAAGACCAAAATCAACAGATACAACAATTATCAGGTCTGGAAATTAAAAATAAACTGAAATATTTGGGAATAAATATAACAAACAGATGCAGCTCTCTGGTGGAAGAGAACTATATACAACTTATCTTGGAAATTAAAAAAAGTTCTTGAGAGATGGAAAAACTTACAAATATCTTTGATGGGCAGAATAGCTACTATAAAATGAATGTCTTACCTAGATTGATTTTTCTATCCCAAACAATCCCTATTATTCAAAACCAGAAATTCTTTGTGGAGCTTGACAAATTGATGAAACATTTTATATGACAGGGAAATAAACCAAGAATAAAATTGAAAGCATTGCAAGATGCAAAAGAAAGAGCTGGATTTGCATTATCAGATTGATTGTTATATTATAAAGCAGCATCACTGACATGGTTAAGAGAATGGTGCACACTAGAAAATCCCAGAATATTAGCCTTGGAGGGACATGACATATTACTGGGATGGCACACATTTATATGGTATGGAAAAGCTGAGGGCCACAAATACTTTAAACAACATTTCATTCGGAAAGCTCTATTAAAGGTATGGGAAGAAGTGAAAAGACTTTTCTACATTAAGATTCCAAAACGGGTCTCACCACTGGAAGTTTTTACTAACCCAAATTTATTTTCAAAGAACTTTTTATTAAAATATGAAGACCTCTTGGATAATAAAAATGAATTAACACCAGTAGAAAATATTAAAAGATTAAAACCTGATTTTAGCTGGTGGGAAATAGCACAAATAGAATCAAGGTATACTAAAGATAAAACAATAGGGTTTTGTTCCAAAGCAATGGAAATAGACAAGATATTGTTGTATTCTGAAGAAAAAATGATTTTAAAATGTATGTAATAATGTTGGAAGATAAGACACAAGATGAAATAGTTAAAACTCTATGATAAAATGGGCACAAAACTTATGTCATAATATTGATTTAGACCAATGTTTACAGATATGGAAAACAAATGTAAAAATTACTAAAGAAAATATTTACAAAATGTTTTATAGGTGGTATATGACAGATAAACTAACAACATTTTATCCTAATTTATCTAATAATTGTTGGAAATGTAAAAAGGCTGCTGGCTCATTTTTCCATATGTGGTGGACATGTGATAGTGTTAAAAATGCTAGAATGTACCATACCTTTTACACCTGAATTATTTTTATTGACTATAAGACCAGAAAATTATAAAAAACAAGACTTTTATCTTATTATACATGTATTGACCACTGCAAGAATAGTGTATGCTAAATACGGGAGGAAAGACGAAGTGCCTTCAAAAGAAGAAATGGTAAGCAAAACTCTTGAAACTGCTGAGATGGGTAAACTGAGTTTATTTTTATTTTTTTTGGCCCCCCGCAGGGGATTTTTTTATTGCATTTTCTATAAACTACAAAGAAACAAGGAGGGGTAACTACAAACTACAGGTGAAAGTAAAGAAAACCACTAAAAACCCAAGTGGTGGTGGTCATACATTGCTTACAAAATTAGTTTTTAGACAATTAAGATTTGTTAACATTGAAGGTGATCAAAAAGTGTATCGCTTCTCTTATATCCATTCCAGCAAATCAGACTATTCAAAGAGACAAACAAGAACATAATTAATTTTCGCCAATGCAAACATCAGGAAACATCTGCATCTCATTTTTAAAGATGTTGTTCCCCAATTGGTAACCACCACCCCTCTTAAAACCGGGACTTCTTCAATCATATATATGCTATCTCATTTCCCCTTCCTTTATTACAATCTTTATATTCTTCTCCTAGTGGTCCATATTGTGACGGCAAGTCTAACCAGCCTTAAAAACAGTTTCAGTTCTTTCCTTTTAGGGCCTAATTTTCTTCTGGAGAGTCTGTTCATAATCACCGGGCAAATTTTCTTCTTTATGTAGATTGGGTATAAGTCCCTTCACTTTACTTCGCTTTCAATCTGCAACCAGTCCCAAAACGTCATTTATAGCTTATTGAGGATTCTCCCATCTTCATAACACTTGTCTTTGGAATCATGTAGTGAATTGTTGATTGTTGGTTCTGTTCTTTATCTTTTTTTTGTACCAGTAGGGGTCGCCATAACAGTTCACATTTTGGTAAAGTCTGTGGTATTCAGGTCACCTGACCTGACCAGCCTTTCACTTCCTGAAGGAGGCTTAAATTCCATCTCAGTCTTTCTCTGCTTTCAATCGCCATTTTTGGGGATGTTTTCTTTTCTTTTCTTTTCTTTTCTTTTCTGCAAAAGTCCCGAATGTTTGCCTTTTGCTTGGGCACTCCTTGTAGGGTCTTTAATACAGTCCATATTGCTTATAGCTCTGTCCCCCCCCCGAGGATGCTCTGAATTCGCTTTGTTGTCTGGGGGGAGAGTTCCCCCCCCGCTTATTAGGGGAGGACTGCAAGCCGTCGCTCTGATGTTTCGTTTCAACTTTACTCACTCTTCATATGTAGATCAAGTAGATCTCGCCAACAGGTATGCTTATTTACCGCCCGACATCCACTCGCTTGATGAGGTGTGCGTAGCTTAGTCCTTGCAGGAACACAGCAGAGAGACCGTCGGGGCAAAGGAACATCTCAATCCACCACCAGCATGCCGGGGGAGAGGAGACCCTCAGCACCCCATGACTAGGGACCCATCACAAGGATCCCCAGGGAGTGCTCACATTCGCACCCCCTCTCTAACCGCTGGTTTGCAGGCTGCGTCTCTGGGAGCCCCCAGGAGACACAGCTGCCATTAACTCGCCGAAACCCCACCTCCCCTGACTTTATTTTGAGAGGACAGGAAGAAGGAAGATTCCAGAGTACATGGTCAAGATTTTATAAATGGTTCGAAGATTACAGTAAACGAACAATGAAGACTTATAATCTCATTTGGAAACATTTTAGAATTTAGCTTTAACTATAATGCAAAAGATCTAGATATAAGTATGTGGTGATAAAAACTGATTAATATACATTTATACAATGTAGGTGGTATTGTAAAAGGTATAATTAGAAGCTATATGTAACCTCCAACCTGTATGTTCTTTATGTTTGTTGGTTTGTGTCTGTTTTACATTAAAAAATTTTTAAAATATATAAAAAAGAGAGAGGGATCCCTAACCGGGGCCCACTCTGACTCAAGCACAGGACCTCTGTCTTTATCAGATTCAATTTCAGTTGACTCAGCCTGAGCCAACCAGCCACAGCTTTCACCACAAGGTCCAGATCTCCCGGACTAGAGTCTGACTGGCTGTCCAACAACAGATAGAAATGGGTGTCATCCACATATTGGTGACAACCCAGTCCATGCCTCCAGGAAATCTGGGCAAGGGGGCACATATAGATGTTGAATAACATTGGGGAGAGCACCACTCCCTGAGGCACTCTGCAATTAAGTGGGTGCCTTCCAATGGCCACCCTTTGTCCCCGAACCTGAAGGAATGAGGAGAGCCATTGCAAGGCTAACCCCTGAATCCCGCAGTTGGTGAGGTGGTGAATCAGTAGTTGATGGTCGGCCGTGTCAAATGCCGCCAACAGGTCTAACAACAACAACACTGCCGTACTGCCTCGATCCAGATGCCTTCGGAGATCATCTGCGAGGGCGACCAGCAGTGTTGCCTCTAAGCTGAGTTAGTGTGAGCTAGCTCACAGTTTTCTAGCCTCTGGCTCACACATTTTTGTCTTCACTCAGGAAGGATGGCTCCAGAGCAAACTAATTTATGCAGTAGCCAAATCGCTCACTCACAACTTCAATGGCAGTAGCTCACAAAGTAGAATTTTAGCTCACAAGACTCCACAGCTTAGAGGGAACATTGCCGACCAGGACCGTCTCTGTCCTGTGGCCTGGTTGGAAGCCGGACTGGAAGAGATCTAATATAGAGGCATCATCCAAAAAACCCTACAGCTGAATCGCCATTGCCCTCTCAATCAATTTGCCCACTGGGAAGGTTGGCAAATGAATGCTAGAGTTCCTAAGTGTCAATTGCCTGTGAACTCTTATACTGGGGGAAGGGGGGGGGGGAACCATAGTTTCAAATTCTCACTGAGCCTTTAAATTTACCTGAATAGTATCTCAATATGCTCCCCAGAGCACATTTATTTTAAGAATAACATGGGACAATTGTGAGTTGGATCCTAAAGATCCATTAGTAGTGGTGTTTTTCTCTGCAACAAAACCTTCCACTGGCACAATAAGATCTTCCACTGGTGCAAGGCTCATTGGCAGAACATTTCTGAAAGGTACAATCATGTATGAATATCCACCATGAAGTCCTCAGAGGAACTGTGGAACACAAATGTGATGACTTTTAGAAAGAATGCAAGAATTCTAAAATTCACAGTGATTTAACAAATTTGAAGGTAGCTAGAAAGTGCTTAGAACATTTTACTTTCTATATGACTGCTTGGTTGCAGTGACCTTTATGTATCATGTTTACAAACTAAAATATTGGGAAATCAGCAAGGGCTTAGGCTTGGCCTGCCCTGCTCTTGAAGGAGTAAAACTTTTCAATAGCTGATTGAATTTCTAACTCATCTTTGACACTGTTCAGCTTAACACATTTATATACCTGTTTCATTTATAGCCTCCTGTTTCTCAAAAGACTCAAGGTAGATTAAAAAAATTAAATTAAACCAGTCCTAATTTTATAACAATGTGTCATAATGTTGGCTGATCTGCAAAGACCAGTTTCTATGTCTTTAAACACATATCTGATTTATGTGTCAGTTCGACACCTCCTCCCCGCCCCAGGAATCATCATTTACTGAGCAGTAAAAAGTCCTGTGTCATCATTCTGGGTTTAGTTTCTTTTGAATGAGACAGCATTAGAGATTTATGGCATTTCTGTAATATGTACTTTATTTACATATATACAAGGAAATGTAAATGGAGGCAAACAGTCATTACTACTTTAGGCAGAAGATGTCTCCTGGAGAGTAACTTGGGCAACCCCCAAAGGATTTCCTGTATCCAAATCAACCAACTTCAGATCGTGTTTTTTTTTTAAATCTCTGACAATATCAACACACACAAACACACAAATCTATCACATTTGTAGCCATTAAAGTAACATTCAGTTTCTTTTGTTAAATCCCTGAGCACATCAGACATCTTATTATACAATCTCTAGTGCTAGACCTATATGTGGTCATGAAAACAGAGCATTATTTTGAGCTCCCATAAGCAAAGACAGTAGTAGAAAGACTTTGTTAAAACAGAGAGACTGAACTGTTAATGGCACAAGTATCTTTATTTACAATAACCCTTTTACAAGCCCATCACTCGCAAAATATCATACTGCACAAGATGAGGGGGCTGCTGCCTTACATTTAATATTGCTTTACTGCTTCTTCTGCATTTTTACTGTCCATATTACCGGGATTCTTTTAGCTAAAGCTGTTCTAAAACAGAAGCACAACTCTGAAGCTTTGTATAGTTCTCTGTTAACATGCTTCATTCTGTGGCTCAGTGGTAACTGGCTCATACATATTTCTTTGCTTTCTTTATTTCTAGTTATTATTCCCACTTCTCTCTTTCATCTTCCATGTCTATAAGCCTCTTCATCCTTGTGATCCATGGTAAATGAAACAGAGAAGAAACCTATTTTAGACTGGAACTCAACTGTGCATGATTCTATTTTACAATGCAAGGCAATGTACATTGATATTGGATGACATCTACCCTACTATAAACAAAGAAAAATCCAACTTCTGATATTCAAGGTATGAACAGAAGTTCTGCGACACCTTAAAGACTAACAAAATTTATTCTGGCATCAGCTTTCATGAATCAGAGCTCAGTTCACCAGACATCATAGGTACAAACAGAACATTTTTTTAAAAAAATCCTTACAAAACAGAATCTGCAGTGTGCAATGCACACCTCAATGAGCAGAGGGTTAGAGGCAGAGAGAGAAGAAAAGGGACAGCAAGGAGGGTGGAGGTAGACATTAGCAATCCTTTTCTGCATTGGGGTGTCATCTAGCACGAAATATAGCATTCTGGGATCCAAAAATCCAGGCAGACCTTGAATCTACACTAAGTGGGAGAGGAAATTGTAGGAAAATGTCTGCTGGCATACAATTTTCACAGTTCTTCAAAAATATGACTTTCTCATTCATCTTCACAGCAGTCCTGTTACAATGACTCAAGTATGTATTCAGATGGACTTGGAAGGAACTGAAGGTACTATAGGACATTTTTGTTTATAAAACAATTTCTGTCTCTTGATACACTTATTTAAACAAAAATATGTGCATAATCACATGGAGAAAGATTCTTTAAAAAGATATATATAGCCAAGAGAGACAGAAGCAAAAAGGAAGCATAAACCACAGTAAACACTGTTTTCATTAATTATTCTCATTCTCTTTTAAAATTTGGAAGAGTAATCTACATTTCAAATGAACCAAGAGACACTAGAGACTCAAATCCTCTGTTTACATAAAGCAGCATAGTAAGGGTATGCATAATGCATGCCTCTCCATAGCTCCAAAGCCAAGACTCCTTCCTTCTAACAAATACCACACATTTACTCAAGAAAGCTATCCAGCATTACATCTCAGTAAGTCTATAACACAGGCCGTGCACCGGATGGGCCCGCCAGAGGAAGCCGCTGGACCAGGAAGATATCTGCTCCAGGCCATTGGAGGTGGAACACCGACTTCCGAGACACGCCGGAGGGAACCAGATAGCAACAACAAGCCCTGCTGCCGGGTGCTGGTAGGCAACCACTCCCACCTATAATTGTGGCCCTAGTTAGGAATCAAATTGTGTGTAAACCGCTCAGAGACTGTGCGGGGTCAGAGCGGTATATAAATTGAAGGTATAAATAAATAAATAAATAAGTCCAAATTAGAAAACATTTTGAACAGTAAGGCAGTATTAGTCTAGCCTTTGTGTCGGTTATTAAACTGTTCTGCTTGGGGACTAGGCATACACTTTGCCACCCTAAACAGAATTATAGCCTTCCCATGGCTGTCAATGGTGTGACTCAGTTTAGGATTGCACTGATAGTTTATTACATTTTTCTTTCACAAGTGAGCTCAGAAGCAAAACACCGGAGAACAAGAACTGTACTATCACCAAGTAGCCCATGACTGCTCTTCATCATGTTACTGTTCTTGAAGGGATATAATTCGGTCCGCACGCCGCCGGCCCCAGGCTGTGTGGCCTGCGGGGCATCTTTGCCTCCCTGCAAGGAGCGAGGCAGCATGATGCGGCATAGCCACATCCGGGCAATAACAGGGGAGCCCTTCCCTCCCTCCTTCAGTTGCCTCACTGCACTTGGTGTGAACGGAGCTCCTTTGAGCTCCTGTGTGTCTGAGTGGGGGCAGCATGGGTGGCGCGGCAGAGCGGACAAGCTGCGCGGAGGTGTCAGTTGGCAGTGGAATGGTGACAGATTCGGCAGCCAGAGTGACCAGGATGGACAGAGCAGTGGCGGCTTTGATCCCCTTGGCTGAGCGGGGTCGAAGCGAAGGACCACGCGGCCGGGAGAGGTCTCAGGGTGGCAGTAGTGGTTTGGGCTGGGAGAGCAGGCGCCTGCTCGCGGGGGTGGTTGTGAGTGGGGCAGCAGCAAGCCTCCCCACTGGTTGGGCCAGAGGCCGCCTTGCAAGGGTTTTATCTGAGCTCAGTTGGTCGGTTGGTGTGGTCGGGGATCAACTGAAGGGGACCACCCTAGGCAGGGGCTAGGGAGGGGCGGCGTGCTTCCTCGTGGGGTGGTGGCTATTTTGTTTTAGCGGCAGCCATTTTGTGGAGTGTTAGGGTGGCCATTTTATTGCCCATCTGAAGCCTATTTGCTGCAGCTCATGGGAAGAGCCTCCCTTGGTGTGTAAAAGATCCCTAGTTTACTTTTGGCTTCTTTATTTGGGGGCCTGGAACGTGTTCATTCCAAGTGAGTGGGTGCTAGTTTGCAAAAAAAAAAAAAAAAGCACTCTGTTTTGTGGGCCGAGGTCTGTGGTCACACCATGGGTCCCAAGAAAGATGCTGGAAAAGGGAAAGGAAAGCAGATGGCCCCATAGGGCCCCGCCCAAGTGGCCCACACCTGCACTTTCTTCCTCTGAGGGGGAAGGGGGGATGAAGTACAGCAGGAGATCTTGAATCGCCTGCTGGCTGTTGAGCAAACCTCTGGGGTTTTTCAGGCTGAGGTTTTAACTCATTTATCTTTGGTCAAGAGCAGGGTGCAGTCAGGCAGTGGGACTGGTGGAGGACGACCAATGCGGCCAGCTGATGAGGTATCGGGCCCATCCGACCCAGGGGCCTTCGCAGGGAACTGATTCTGTTTCTGCCCCTGTTCAACCCAGTGATGCAACAGGTAAGTCAACTGAGGGATCTCAGGCTATGTCGACCTGGCCCTGGGGGCCATGCGGGGCTCCTGTTTCCCCAGCTCCAGGTATGAACACTGCACATTGTTTGCATGTGACAGGTCAACAGGGTGGGTGGTTGTCGATCCAGCAGCCCGTGCAGCGGCCCTCCTTGGGGTGTTGTGGGCATTCCCCTGCTGGGCTTCGGCAGTGTTACAGATCCCCCAGCCAGCAGGAGATGTCGTACGCTGATACCTCGGTCTCGGCTCTCCCTTGTGGTGATGTAGCATTGCCATTAGGTGACCATCTGCTTCCGGCCACGAGGGACAAAATTTGCAGGGGCGAGTATGTTAATTTATTCACCCTGCTGTTTCGGGAACTTGAAAAAAAAGACAGGGATTACATAAACGATAAAAATAAGGAAAAATTGAAAAAGATGTGGGTAGACAGGACCTGGGCCAATTGGGTGGCTGGGTTTGTAGTCTACGCTGGGGTCTTGGCACAGGCACAGCCTTGTAGGGGTGCATCCTTATTCCAGTATTTCAACATCATTTATAAAGGGTACACTGGTTTTACTGGGCCGGCCTGGCTCCAGTATGATGAAGAATTTAGGATGCGGGTTGCCATGAACCCTTCGATGCATTGGGACCAAATACACCCTAACCTTTGGCTACAAATTAGGTCTCCAGCTCGCCCTAATGAGGGGGACCGCTCATACAGTGGCCACCTTGTGCAGCACCTGGCAGTGCCTTCCATGCCCCACTTTTTGGTGGGGCAGGCGGTTCAACCCCGCCAGATTTTTTGGGAGTTTGGGGCCCAAGGAGCTTGCAGTAGGAAAGTACGCCAATTCCGGCATGAGTGCCCCCTGTGTAGCAGGCCACACCCCTTCTCTGCCTGTTCATGGGGCAAGCCAAGGAAAGGTCATAAGCACTATGAGGCCAGCGGCCAAGGATCTGGTACTGGAAAAGGGACCCAGTCCCATAAAGCTGAAAGTGCTTGAGGATTGGTTGCAGGGGTACCCAAACAGGCAGGATAGTCTTTATTTATTGCAAGGTTTTAAGTTTGGTTTTCATATTCCCTGTTGGGGTCCCAGAGCAGCCTTTATGGCTCCTAACTTGGCATCTGTTAGGGGCATGGAGCATGTCATGCACAAAAAGATTGAGAAGGAATGGGTGGAAGGTAGGATCTTGGGACCTTTCTCCACCCCACCGGTTGCCAACCTGTGGGTTTCCCCCTTGGGCATTGTTCCTAAAAAGGCCCACGGGGAATACAGATTGATACATCATCTTTCTTACCCGCGGGGGGCGTCAGTTAATGATGCTATTCTGGAGTCCCTTTGTTCTATGAAATACACCTCCTTCGACCAGGCGGTCCAGGTGGTGCGCCGGTGTGGCATTGGTGCCGAAATGGCCAAATGTGACATCAAGTCTGCGTTTCGGTTGCACCCAGTGCACCCCAGCGATTTCGAGTTGCTGGGGTTTCATTTTGAGGGTCACTATTACATGGATCGGGGGTTGCCGATGGGCTGTTTCATTTCTTGTGCAGCCTTTGAGTGTTTCAGCTCCTTCCTTGAGTGGGCTCTCCGATATCGCACAGGGATTTCCATAGTGGTGCACTATCTAGATGAATTTTTGTTTGTGGCACCGGGGGGTTCTGGACAGTGTGAGTTCCTGCTTCAGAGCTTCCAGGCACTGGCCGATGAGTTAGGCGTACCCCTAGTGCATGAAAAGACTGAGGGTCCTGCTACTCAATTGACTTTCCTGGGGGTGGAGCTTGACACAGTAGCACAGGCCTTTAGCCAAGTTGGAGGATCTTCGACAGCGGGTAGCTAATTTCATGCAGAAAAGGAAGGCATCCCTTAGAGAATTTCAGTAACTATTGGGGGATCTGAACTTCACTTGCAAAGTGGTTGCCCCAGGGTGTGCCTTTTTGAATCGGTTGTGCGATTCTCTCGGGGGGGTTGCACCTTCCTCACCATAGGACCAGGGTTACAGTGGGGATTCGAGCTGACTTAGCGGTTTAGCTTGAGTTCCTAGAGTCCTTCAATGGAGTTTCCTTCTGGAGGTCTGACTTGCAGTTGAAGGCTGACCTGCAGATCCACTCTGCAGCCAGGTTGCTTGGTTTTGGAGTATATTTCCAGTGGCGGTAGTGTGTCAAGGAGTGGCTGGCTGCCTGGGAAGCCGATGGCTTTCTGCGTGATCGTACCTTTGTTGATTTTTTTCCTATGCTTGTGGCAGTCTGGTTGTGGGGTGACTTGATGGCTAATCACACAGTGCATTTTTGGTGTGTTAATTTGGCGGTGGTCCATATTGTCAACTCTCTCACATACAGATCACCATGGGTTATGGCGTTAGTATGCTCCTTTACGCTTTGCTGCCTTCAGCATAACATCTTATTTCTCGCCAAGCATGTACCGGGGGTCGACAATGGGGTGGCTGACGCTCTCTCTCACAAACAGATGTAGAGATTTCATCAGCTGGCTCCAGAAGTTGACCTGCAGCCGGTGAGAATGCCTCAGGAGCTCTGGTTGCTTGGAGGGCACAGGTTCACAGGGGGATCGGGGGTTGGTTTTTCCCCAGCAACTACAATGGCTGTGCTGGCTGGAGGTTAGACATCTCATTTGCCTTGCCTCTGGGGCTGGGTGGCTCGCCCTAGATCATTATGGTGAGGGAGGGGTCATTAGACCACTAGCCTTGCCATGCTGCATTCTGTGTACCCCTTGAAATATGTTTGCCATAACTTATGTGGTCTTCTTTTTTGTGTGTTTGTAGATGTCTGTGTATTGTCGTGGTTTGTCTTCTTTTTGTGTTGTAAAAATCAATTAAAATACTATTAAAAAAAGAAATATGTTTGCCATTATGCTTTGTTCTAATTAATAAAGTCGCCTGTTAGTACCCAATATTGTTGTCTGTCTCGTTATTCCGGCTAGGGGGGCAAACTGCAATCAGCTGAACAATTTCATGTTATTTTATTTCAATGCATTTCATTCCAGAAAGGGTATTTCCATTAGGGATATTGATTTGAAATATTATGCTGCTTAGGAAGGCTTCAGTGAAGTTTTTGCTTTAACTATATTGTTTGTTTCACTGTAACAATTATATTCTCCTTTGAAGCACTGTTAGCTTAAGTACTTCTGTCTTTTGACTTCTCTGCAACTGTAATAAAAACACTTTGACTTGAAAATGCACTTACAGTTCTTTGGCTTGGCACAGTGTTAATGAGACATACTGCATTAAAATGCCTTAAAATGCCTTAAAACATCTATTTAGTGTAGCTTCTCTCCCACCTTTATTTATTACACCAGATAGCCACAGTTTTGCTTCAGCTTTGTTGTTTAGATCCTGTACCCTTTCTGCCTGAGGAGTCCATTCTCTGATTTTTCATTTGCCTCATAGAATGCAGTAGACTGCTTTAAGCAGTTAATTAGAGGTCAAGCTCTATAAGAAGGGGCACAGGTTTCCTGAGGGTTTGCATCCCCAGGGCTTTTCAAAAGGGACTTCTAAAAGTAGAGATGAGCTTGGGAGTTCAGTGAGGGAGTTCAAGGGGGAACAGGAGAGAACCCTTGTAGTCAGAGTTTCCTGAAAAGGGACATACAAGCTTCACATCAACAAGGAGTACAGCGTACCACTTTATTCTTCTGTCATAAACAAAAAAGCAATCCTGCATTTTCTGAATCTTTTCCTGTATTTTCTAGGCCCTTTTCTATTGTCCAAAGTGCAGCCATCTTAGATACTCTATGCTTCTCTGCCTTTCTAAGAAGCAAATGCCTGCCTGTCTCTCTCAGAAAAAAGTGTATCTATTGCACCAGCCAGAGACAGTGGGGAGGGCCAGCTTATTGGCCCTGAAGATCAGTTGTTTGTCAGGGTGAACAAAGATCCCAAAGACTCATCCAATGAGAACATACAATTTCTGAAGTTCAGTTAAGGCCTGAAGGAGGGTCCCGTCCATGTTATCACAGCAGGGCACTTGCAATATGTACGGAAAACAGTCCAGTGGAACCTTTAAGACCAATGAAGTTTTATTCTAGGTATAAGCTTTCTTGTGCATGCACACTGCTTCAGATACATTGAAATAGAAGTCACCAGTCTTTACATATAGATAGCAGATGAGGAGGATGTTGCCAGGAAGGGACAATTAGAGTTAAGATGCATAAATAACTGACTTTCAATATAGCTAAGACTGAATGAAGGCATTTGGTAAAAACTGTGAATAGCAACAAATTAGCATACAGCCTAATAAAGTAGTTTACAGAGAAATGTGAGAACTGAATGCTTTTAGCATGTGTAGTGAGATAAGAAACCAATCTCTCTGTTAAGCCCTGGGGGTTCAATTTTTCTGAGTGTTGTAATAACTTGTAATTTAGCAATCTCCCAGTCTGTTTCTGAAGTTCCTGTGCATTAAAACAAGTACTCTGAGGTCCCCCATTGAATGTCCTGGAAGGTTTCTCTGTCTTGTGATTCTTGATGTCAGATTTGTGTCCATTTATCCTTTGGCGCAGGGTTTGACCAGTTTGCCCTATGTAGAGAACTGAAGGTTATTGTTGGGATTTAATGGCATATACAGTGTTAGAAGATAAGCAAGTGAATGAGCCTGAGATGGTGGTGTTGATGTTGGTAGGTCCAGTATTATGTTGTCTGGGTGTATGTGGCAGCAAAATTGGTGTCTGGGTTTATTACAAGCTCTGGTACCCGTGCCCATGTTCAAATTAGATGATGTATTATTGTGGGTGAGGAGTTGTTTAAGATTAGGGGGCTGTCTGTGGGCAAGAAAAGGTTTGCCCCCCCCCAGTACTTGTGAAAGAGAACATTATCCAATAGAGGTTGAAAGTCACTGATGATGCTTTGAACTGTTTTGAGCTGTATGTGACCACTAATGGTGTTCTGTTATTGTCTCTTTGGGTCCTGTCTTGCAACAGTTTTTTCTCTGAGTATCATTCTGGCTTTCTTAATTGTATACTCCTTTATTCCTCCTTTATTCACGGGTCTTACCGATCACCTTCATTGAATCTTAGCCATATTTACTGCACAGTCACCTATGCATCTTGTCTCTAATTAGCCCTCACCTGCTACCTATATGTAAAGGTTGGTGACTTCTGTTTCACTGTATCTGAAGAACTCTGCGTGCACACAAAAGCTTAAACCAGAATAAGACTCGTTGGTCTTAAAGATGCCACTGGACTCAAACTTTGTTCTGGGAATTTAATATCTATGATTTCTAAGCAGGAAAAAAGTATAAATGGAATAAAACAATTATTTTAAGTTATAATGTTTAAATCTGATCATAATGGACGTCACTCTAAAATAAATGATGACTCCCTCAAGTTATTCCTTATCCCTTTTAAGTACCCTGTTATGTTCATTGACATAACTGATGAGGGGGTCATTTCCCCCCCAGAATGTAATACTGAAGGTACTGATCTCAGCCAGGAACAGGCTTGACTGAGTAGAGCTGGCTAGGTCAGATGGCTTAAGCCTGAGCAACACCCACAATCACTTATCTTTAAATCCAAAAAGAAGCTCTCATTATTTAAACAAAAGTACTGTGTCCCAGATGAACGGAGTGTTCTTCAACAGACTGTTATCGGGCTACAATTCTGTATGAAGGACATTGTGAGCCCTGCTTCCATGACACCTATCTTCCTGATTTCTGGTTTCTCCACAGCCAGTGCGGAGGTGAGCTAAAACAGCAAGGCTGTGGAATTTTTCTCATAAAGTAGAAATGGCCCGATTCAGTGCGGCCTGAATTTTACGGGGCTGGGTGGGGGAGAGATGCTGGGTGGGGACAGGTGGCCAAGCGGTGGGAAAGTCAGGACTCCCCCTTCCCCCTGGGATCAATGGCAAGGTGACAAGGTGTCCAGGGGAGGGCAATTGCAGAGGAAGAGGCCAGCCCCTTGCCTCCTGTTCCTCATCCTTTGTCTGGCCATGGAACGGCTTGCTCACCCATCCCACCCTATGTGTACATGGTCAGAAGGCAATAATGTATAGCGGGGTATTGGGGTGGGGGAAAGGGGAATGTCGACACCGTATAATATGATGTTGTTAGCGAAGTGTGTAATGGTATGTATTCTGTGCCATATTTCTCATCACAACTTTTGGCGCTAACAGCATGGGGGCGGATCTGCTTATGGAAATCAGCCTGCATGCCATTTTCCTGGATATGGGGACCCCCTCAGGTGGTCTTGGCATGAGGGCTGATGAGAGCAAGCCTGCTTATGGACTACCAGCGATGTCCCTCACAACCGGATGGCAGGGGAGACCACTAAGAGGCAGTCGTCCGTGTGACCTCCAGCAACCTGCCATCCCGCAGTTCAGCACCCATGCCCGCTGGCTGAGTGATGGGTACATCAGCTAGCATGGGGCCAGTTGATGCACAGGATTCAGTGGACCCATGCTGTGCCAATGCTTCTTACAGCTGTAGACAATAAAGCTGTGGTCAATTTACTCCACATATTTTCCGAACCTGTTGTGTGTGTGTGGTTCTTCCATAGTGGATTGTACACAGCCAGCAGAACCTCCCCCTCCACAATAAGAGCTGAAGCTCGCAAGAGAGAGTTTGGGATTAGTCTTTATAAATCCAATATATACAAAACTACTATTCTGAACCATTTAGGGCAAAAGGGCATTCTATCTACCTAGCACGATACATTGTGAATGCTAAAAGATATCAATATACATTGACATTATGGCTTAATTTTAAATAGTGTTATTTCCAAAGTGTATTACAGTAATGGTTTTCAATCTGTTTATACTGATCAGGCAGACTACACTAATCCAGAGTGTAAATATTAGTAAGCAACAGCCAGTGAAGATATTCTCATTATCCATATTACGAGGATTTAAAAGCTTTCATGCTTCCCTTTTCATCACATGTAAATGTAAAAGGTCTGTAAAAAACACCCCCCAAACCATGTTGTCCATCTCTGTATGCTGTATATCTGTATAACCATGCTGAAGAACTAGTAAGAATGAAGCATTTCATTATTTATACTTCTAGACTTTTTAGTTCTCACTCCAAATAGGCTTCATTTTCCATCAGTGACATTGCTCCAGAATCCAGTTTGATTGGCTAAACAGTTCTGTGATGAGTCCAATTGGATGGGATCACTCTAGGAAGGGGTGGGGGGGGGAGTTCCAGACCAGCAAATTGTGCTAAATTATTGCAGATAGGTAAGGGGGAACATTTTTTATACTTAATGTTTGTTCATTTTTTAAGGAAACATTTGAATACATGAAGACATGAATCTGCTTTATACTGATTCAGACCATCAGTCCATCAAGGTCAATATTGTCTACCTGAACTGACAACAGCTCTCCAGAGTCTCAGTAAGAGGTCTTTCATGTCACTTACTGCTTGGTCCTTTTAACTAGAGATGCTGGGAATTGAACCTGGAACCTTCTGCCTGTGAAGCAGAGGTTCTTCCACTGAACCACAGCCCATCTCCAGGCTCTGAAAGTATTAATTTTGACTAAAAACCAGTAGAACATTAAAGACAGCCTTCATGCTGCATCCAAAGTATTGGCAAATGGCTAAAAGAATTGGCAAGGTGCCCCTCCCCCTTCCATATGCTGATGGCAAGAATTGATGAAGGGTTTGTGTGATGATAGAGAGGCCGTTAGAACATATTTCTGGGAAGGCTGAGTGGTATGTGGCCAGATCAGAAATGGCTCCCCACTCAGACATGCTTAGCTGAGCCTGGGTTGTGTTGCCTCCCAGTCCATGGGAAACAATGTAGTCCAAGCTAAAAAGTGCACATCAAACAGTCCTCCACCGGTTTTAAACAGGATCACTTCTTAGTTTTCCAGCACTATCAGGATAAGCTCAGATGGGTTGGATGAAGTCCATGGTCTGTCAGTTGCTTATCTCTGACCTAAAGCATCTGATGTATATAAAAGCCCTAACACGTTGGCACTTTCTAGCTCTCCCATTGGCTGTGCTGTGCACTCCATCAGTCATTGACCCATCAACTCATGAGTACTCACATGCCATTGGCTGGGTGCTGGGTCTGCCCCTCTCCCCCCCCCCACTGCGGCCTCAGCCACTGTTCCCTGTCAGAATAAACTGCCAAAACGGCTGTCTCTCCTGACAAAGACGCTTCTGCATCTGGCTGGCTACTGAAACGACTGTTCCCTGTTTAGGAAGAAGCTTCTGCTCCTGCCGCTTCTCCTGCTTGGCTCCTCCAAGGCTGGCTAGCTATTAAGGTGAGCCAGTGGCCACCATATCATTCCCTTCTCCTCCTGCTGTCGGGTGAATTTTCTCCTCAGTGGCTGTTGCTAGGCAACCAAGCTTGGTTCTGTCAGTAAAAAGGTGGGGGGAGGAGACCCTTTCCAGGCCTACTTTGGCCTTTGTGGGGAACTCATTGGGGTCAGTCCTGACTAGGGTTGACAGCTCCAAGTTGGGGAATTGGGAGTCAATGGAAGGCAGAGTTTGAGGAGGGGAGAGGCCTCAGGAGAATAGAATCCCATAGAGTCCACCCTCCAAAGCAGTTATTTTCTCCAGGGGGGGAGAGAGATCTGTTGTCTTGAGTTCAGTTGTGATAACAGGTGATCTTCAGGCTCCACCTGGAGATTGGCTACCCTAGGCCTGTCAGTGCTCTCTGGGTGACTTGATGACACCTGATTGGCATGACTTTATGAGGCATGGCTGCTTGCTCCTGTTCACCAGCAGAAGCCCCCCAGGACAGTCAGTGTGGCGTAGCAGTTAGTGCTTCAGAACAGGGTCTGCCAGACCCAGGCTATTGCTGTGGAAGCTGAGTGGGTGATTTCAGACCAGTCACAGACTTTCAGCTAACCTACCTCACAGGGTTGTTGTGCAGATCAAAAAGGTAGAGGAGAATGATGTAAGCTGCTTTGGTCCCCACTGCAGAGAAAGACTGTACTGTTCCTCCTGGGGAACCATTGTTGCCAATATCCAGGTGAGGGCTGGAGATCACTCATAATTGCAACTGCTCTCCAGATGGCAGAGATCAGTTCCCCTGGAGAAAATGGCAGACTCTGTGCCATTATACCCTGCTGAGGTGGTGCAAGGTCTGCCAGACCCAGATTCTTGCTGTGGAAGCTGAGTGGGTGATTTTGGACCACCCTAAGTATTACCAGCCTTCAGGTATCTCCAGCTATTACAACTGATCTCCAGATGACCAAGATCACTTCTCCAGGAGAAAATGGCTGCTTTGGGCAGTGGACTCTACAGCATTATACCCTGCTGAGGACTTTCCCCACTCCGAACCCTGCCCTCCCCAGGCTCTACCCCTCAAATCTACAGGTATTTCCCAAAACCAGAGGTGGCTTTGGAACCCCTTTGCAGTCCCTTGGAACCCAGAAAACATGGTATAGGAGGAGGAGCTTTTCTACCTCAGCTGCCACTGCATAGCCCCAAATCAATATAAGTCAGGGGTGGAGGGAACCATACCTATTACCATGCAGCTCTTCTCCCATACTACCCACTTGGGGCAGCAAAATGACTTGAGACAGCCCTGCCTTATAGCTAAGCAGAAGGAAATAAACATGGCTCACCTCCCTCTACCGCCCCCCCAGCCACAGCCAGGACACTCACCTGTAGCCTCTTTCTAGAGCTCGTTGCATTTCTTCCCACAATGAGCCTTACTCTTAGTAAGTAATAATATTCAAATGGACCAGTTCTCTGGGATTCTAATGATGAATATCCAGGAGGTTAATCAATCATCTAGAAATGTTTAAATTCTGGTCAGTTTTACTCTGTTTGCAGGATAACATGCAAACTTTTTATAAGTTAACTCTTATTTACTATTTTGCAATATGAGTCTGAATACAATGAAATCCCATACAGTAGTAAAGATGGGGATTAATGCAAGCCATTCATGAGTTTAAATTTAGGCATGTGCTCAAGGACTTCCCTGAATGTGGTTGTCATCCACATTGTCTGTTATCAAGCAGCAATTAGTGTTTTTCCTACAATTAACTTTCTGAATGCCCTTCTTGGCAGAATGTAAAACAGTTTTTAAAGACTGCATTTTATCACCTTAACAATATATGGCTACCGCAAGCCATCTGCTATTATAAATTCAACATGACCTTTTGTTGAGTTATTTTGGTAGATAAATAGGAAATCTGACTTTCTCTTAGCAAGCGTCAAAATCATTAAGCTTCCACCGAGTTAACAGAAGATGTGCTTTGCTACAGTGTTGGTTTCAGCAGATGATCAAACTGAGTTACTGCAAACCCTTGTTAGAAATTCAAAATAAAATGTCAGCACGGAAGGAGTTGCATAAAGGGCACAAATCTTTTCCCATACAGGGCTCCCCTAGTGGCTTTAGCTAATGAAAAAGTGAGGAAGGAAATGGGGAAAGGACTGTTTTGAGGCAGTGTAGAAGATGGAGAGTAGCATTAACCTTTACAAATGGACACCTCATCTTGGAAGTATACTTAGCTATGACAGTACTCAAGATAGCATGCACTCATTCTAGTGCATCATCACATCCTGCATTAGGCAAAACAGGCAAGCAAAAAGAAATAAAGAAAAGTGTATCTAGTAACCTTATCTGTATGTCACTGTTAAGTCAACTTCAAACACATGTTGACCTTCAAAGCCCTTAGTGGTTAGGGACCCACATGCCTTTGGGACCACCTCTCTCAATGTGTCCCTGGAAGAGCATTATGCTCCATCAATAAAAATCTGCTTGTGGTCCCTGACTTAAGAGAGGTCCAGCTGTCCTTGACTAGGGCCAAGGCCTTTTCAGCCCTGCCCCCTGCCTGGTGAAACTCTCTGCCTGAAAATATCTGGCCCCCCACAGGATTTACTACCATTCTGTAGGGCCTGTAAGGTAGAGATGTTCCACTACACCTTCGGTTGAGGACAGTGATGGTTGGCACTCTCATACCCTCCTACCCTAGCCTCCTGAACCCCTTCCCTCAGGGAGATGGTGGGAACAGATATTTTCTGCCATCTTAAATATTGAAGCTGTATTGTCTGAAGTATATTGTTTTAGTAGTTTTTAATTGTTATTTAATGGAGTATCACTATGTTTATTTGATGTAAGCCACCCTGAGCCCTGCTTGCAGGGAAGGGAGGCCTAACAAATTGAATTTAATAACTAATTAAAAAATAAAAATAAATAAATATCAGGTCTGGAATCCAAGGAATTCCTGTGCAAATATCCAAAAATTTCTAGAGTTGTTAGGTTCTCCAGGCTTCTCCCAACAATTTTATTCAATTGGATAGGAAAGTCCAGTGGCTTTACAGAACAGGTTTTCTTGGAAGCCGAGACCCAGACTCACTGTGGGCCCCATTTGCAGCACTTGGGGGGGGGGAGTGGAGGGTGGAGAACGTGAGGATGGCTGCTGCAGCTTGCCAGGGCAAAGGGGGCAGGGCGGCAACAAATGTGGGACGCTGGGGCCTGCCTAGTCTGCCACTGGGCCTAGCAGGATGCTAGGTGGGGCGAGGTGCAAAGGGGCTACTCAGGGTGCCACACCGCCCTCCAGCTGGGATATTTAGGGATGAGCAGTTTTCCAACATTTCATTCCTCTGCAGTTCTGCAATTCCTCCCTTCATTCCACCACTCCCAATTCTTGTTTGATTAGGAGAATTTCTAAAAGTAATTCTAGAATTGAAGCATGTCCTAGTAGTTCTAAAATTGAAGCACCAGAGCTTTTACTTCCTTCAGTTCCTGTAGGTCTTATTCTTTCTTCTATATTATAATAATAATATGTATGTGCATTGATAAAACACTGCAGATAAGCAATGTTCATGTGGTTGCATGCATTACTTTTGCATGGTGTTTTATGGATTTATTTATTTACGTTAGTTTGCATTTCATCCAGTTTGGTGTAGTGGCTAAGTGCATGGACTCTAATCTGGGAGAATCGGGTTTGATTCCCTATTCCTCCACTTGCACCTGCTGGATGACCTTGGGCAAGCCATAGTTCTGGTGTAGCTGTTCTTGAAAAAGAGCAGTTTCTGTCAGAGCTCTCTCAGCCTCACCTACCTCACAGGGTGTCTGTTGTGGGGAGGGGAAGGGAAAGGAGTTTGTAAGCCGCTCTGAGACTCCTTTGGGTAGTGAAGGGCAGGGTATAAATCCAATCTCTTCTTCTTCATCATCCATATACCACACAAAATATATGTAATACAGTGATGTATACAATCACATCAAGATGGGATGTTGCTCTGTTCTATTAATGTGCATGTGCAGATTTGTAATGAAAAGGGAGAAAGTGGAGATGGATAAAAGGGAATGAAAAAAATAGCAAGCTGTACAAGCACAAAAATCTGCACAAAATACATAAATAATAGAGGGAACAATGGAAGTTGCCTAATGTGTCAACCTCACTTTGGAAACCAAAACAGCTAAATCTGGATAGAAGTCAAATTAAAATACGTTTTGGAACATTCCTCATGACTCTTTGAGTCCCTTTTCAGCAACTTGTGACGTACTCTTTGTATACATGGTTGTGTAATTATTGAAATTCCTTTAGTATGAAAATTACCTGAGAACAGCAACTTAAACCACACCCATTTCCAGTCTCTCTCAATAAATTTGGTAAGCCTGGCTGTAAATCTGTCATGCTACAGGGGTGGGACTAATTTTTAAAGACAGAGCCAAAACAATCAATTAATGGTATACGCAGTAACATAAATGCTTGTTTGCTTACAAAGAACTTATTAGTTCTTCATTTAGAAAATGTATAGGCTACTTTCTACCCTGCAACACACATACTTGGTATGTGAAATAAAATGCACTAGATATATACAGAAAACAAGAAATATTAAGAAAGAAAAGAGTGTATTTGAGCCCATAAAATTACAAGAATACCGTAGTCAACCACTGCACATTTGAGATGATGAGGTATGACTTTCACGCATAATTGAGCCCCATGACCTCTTTTCTTTCTTTTTTTGGCAGTCACCCAATTATAAATAATTTTTGCCAGCTTTACATAATTTTCAGTGAAATGTATGTCTTCAGACAGCCGATTGTCTCTTACTTTTGCCCCTTCATTATTATGCTATATTACTAATGACTACAATGCTAACAAATACAGTACTTCATAAGAGTTAAGCAATATTTCAATAAATGCCTAAAAAGAGTAACCAAAATCAATAAACCCAGAGTCTGTGTGCTGCTATAATTCGCCCCCTTTCGAGCCCCCCCAAATAAACACTGAGGCAGCTGGTCCACCAAGCCATAAATGCCCAGTGGTACTTCACTGGGAACATGAAATGAACCTGCTAAGCCAAAAACTCATGTTCCTGCAATGACCATGATAAATGGAACATGATAAAGTAACCATCTGAAGTTTAAAGGAAGTCTTGATTTGCATAATACATTGCAGAAGCTATTCAAAATATTTCATCCATGTGGAAATATTATTCCCATAATGTTCTTAAAGTAAATGTCTGGGTGGATTGTGATCATTGCCTTATAGCTGCCAGTCGTGTTCAGTAAGTTAGGACTACCAGGGGAAAGCTACAAGATTCTTCAGCAATTGGGGATGGGGGGATGTCCTTCAGGTATATAACTTAGCTTGAATTTCTCGTGTACTAATATTCAATTTGTATTCCTTATGAGACTTTCTTGACATTTACATCTATCTGGAAAAATTGAAAGATCTCCTATTAGAAAATGAATAATTCATTTTTATGACTACAAGTTTTATATATGTTTTCAGTCTATAGGATAATCATTATATAGGATTTGATTCATTGGAGCTGAAGGAACAGAATCCTCTGAATGATAGACCATGGAGCTGTAGATCCAGGTAGGCAGCCGTGTTGGTCTGAAGCAGTAGAACAAATTTTGAGTTCTTAAAGGTACCACTGGAGCTGTAGGATACTTTTTGTTTTTGAAGACATGGTTTCCTGAATGCCCTGAACTTCCCAGTACATATGTTTGATAGGCAAACATACTGCATTCAATAGTCACAGTCACCAGTGAACTGAACTGCCAGTCCTTTCACCTGTCCTCTGTCTGACCGAATGACTGTCAAGCAACTTTGCAGCTGCACAGCAGTTGAGTGGGTGAAGTTTTGTTTCTTTGTGATGGTAGACTTTCATTTCCTTGCCTAGCAGGGCTTTTATAGTAGACAAGATAATTCTAACCAGGGCCATGGAAGGTTGGATCAGGTAAGGAAATTGTGTACATGGGCAACTATGCCTCCCACAAGGCTGTGTGAAAAAGTGCATACATGAAACAACTTGAACAGCATAAACTTAAACAAATACCAATTATTAAGAATTCTTTGAAAATACATTGTTTGTTTAAAAGCATTGTCTGACTGATCTGATCAGTATCTGAAGAAGAAAGCAATGACTCATGAAAGCTCATACCCTGCCACAAATTTTGTTACTCTTTATGGTTCTCTTTTCTTTTGATTAGCTCACTGTTTATTTATGTTGGCCGCTGAGCTATGTGTAGCAACAACAGGTCTGTGGGGAATGGGGAAAGTAGGACTCCCACTGGGTTGTGTGAAATACTGCCTGCTGCACCACACCATTTGAATACATTAAAAATAACCTAATAAACGCCCTCCAACTGTTTGTGAACAGCTGAACTGAGTGGAAAAACAATAGCTGTGTTTGGAACCAGCGAACAGATCATGAACTGATCCAGCAGGGGGTTGAGCATCCCTAATGGTTTCAGGATCTCTCTTTCCGCTGGATTTCCTTGCCTCCTTAGATAAAATGAGGAGGAGAGAAAACATGGTGTGTTGTAGTGGCTATAGTGCTGGACCAGGATTTGGTAGATCAAGGTTCAGATCCTCACTCTGCCATGGAAGCTTGCTGGGTGATCTTGGGCCAGACACAAACTCTCAGCCTAACTTACCTCACAGGGTTGTTGTGAGGATAAAATGGTGGAGAGGAGAACAATGTAAGCTGCTTCAAGTCCCTAATGAGGAGAAAGGTGAGGTATAAACAAAATAAATAAAGTAAATAAAATATTCCAGGTTTTCCTCTGCAGATCTACAATGTTTCTGTTTAAACTTGTAAGTTAATTTTACTGGACTTTAGGAATTTATTAGTAGCTGTAGATTTTCCGGGATGTGTGGCCGTGGTCTTGGACTCCTGAAGCTCCCACTGGTTGCCAAGCACAGCCTGGCAACTCTATATACAGATATGACACCCCAACTAAGTGAATATGCTTGCAGAAGCAGACTTCTGAATGTTGATTGCTAGCAGAATGAAGCACCACACAAGGAACTGGCTGCTGCACATCCAGTTCCTCTCCCTCACCCAGTGGCTAGAGATGTGCACGCATAACCTGCTTCAAAATGTAGTCCTTTTGTGTGTCAGCTGTTGTTGCAGTAAGGAGGGCTGGATCTCATCTCCTTTATCCTTCCTTCCCGCAAACAATTGATTAGTGGCAGTACTACTTCTGATAGATAGCTCTGCACATTAAGCTGGCTGAGGGCCTCAGTATACAGGATTAACTGCCAATATGCAGTTTGTTTTTTTGAGTACAAGGATATACAATTGTTCATCATATGGAGGAAAAAGTAAGTTAAGGTTGGGAGTGTGTGAGTGACCCAAATTCACTCAGCAAGCTTCCCTGACAGAGCAGGGGTTAGAGCATCACTTTGCCCCTAAAAGGCAAATTAAAGACCAGGGAATAATTGGCCACATCATCATACAAATGAATGAGAAACAGGGATGCTACAAATTCCACCACAAATGTGTCCAACAGTTAAACTTACCATTTTCACAATGTCAATCAGATATAAGGCAATCATGAAGCCTGTTCAGTTAATGCTGAACAAGTAAAATTGCCTTCTGAACATGTTTGCATTGGGTTTTTGCTGATGGGTGCTGCAAAACTGAGCATGCACAAAGATGCTGCCAATTCAAACTGATTGGTGGTGTGACATACTGTACTTTAAAAACTCTGAAGTATCGTATAAACAGGCAATGGACTGTGAAAGGTTAATTCCTCACAAAGCCAGAGAGCCTTGAGTGACAGACTGCTCCAAGAGATCTGATTTGTTAGCATCAGTTAAGCAGAGAAAGAATTGAGAGGGGAATGCTGAGGAGAGGGTAGTCTGAATTCAGGAGTGGATAGTTAGGTGAAGACTCCCATTCAGGCTAGAAAAGGGGATAGATCTTCTAGTGAGAGAAGTATTTCCTACACAGTTAAAACAGGGAGATAGGTCTGAAGAGTGGAGTTTAGTGGTGGTTAGTGTGGATAGAAACTGCCTTTTAAATCCTGAGTCAGTTAATACTCAAGAACCATACTGGTGTATTTAATGAAGGAGTTTGGGCACTGGTTAGAGTATCCCTGCCTTCTGGAAACCAAAAGAGCCAAATACACTCAAGAAACTATACTGGGGTGTTTGGGAAACACTGAAACAAAAGCCTCTCATTTCAAAGATTCTAAGTCACTGTGAAAAGCTTGAGAAACTCTCAGTTACCTGAAACATGAACTGTAGTCTGTGCCTATATTGATTTACCTCAGACATTTTACCCCTCATTACACCTGACCTTTCGTTATTTTTGAACTTTAAAAAGCCTCGAGTACCATTTCAGTGATTTAAGTTAAAGGGGGATCTTGGCCCTTCCCTCAGGTCCTTGAGCTGAGCCAACAGCAAAATTTCATACTGCGACAGGGTGGGACAGCCATAGTTCCTCAGAAAAGAAGAAAATTGATAAATAGGGCTGCTCAGTCAAAAAGGGAGAGAAAAATGGAGGGATAATCTTGCCTCTGACTCAGCACGAATTTCCAAACCTGGAGCTGGCAACCATACTCAGGACTGGGCCCAATGAGTTCCTCACAGAGGCGTAGAAAGGGTTTTGTTCCTTTGTCTATTTACTGGCAGAACCAAGCTTGGTTGCCTACCAACAGCCATTGAGGGAGAAGTTAGAATGCTTTGGCCAGTGGCCTCTATGGCATTCTATTCAGCTGAGGCCTCCCCTCTCCCCTCCACAAACTCTAGCTTCCTTAAACTGGCTTCCTTACCTGGAGCTGGCAACCCTATGAGCTCCTCACAACAGCCACTGAGGGAAACCTTTGTCCCAGACAGGAGCTAAGCAAGAGAACTGTGTTCCTCGGGAGACTTCTGACACAGAGCACAGTGGCTGAAAGGGGAGTGGGTGGGTAAGAGGAGCACACCTGGCCAATAGCACACCAGTAGTCTTGACTGGCAGCCAACAGGCCAATGCCTGAAGGGGCACATGCAATCTCGCCACCCCATAGGACAGAAGCCACCACCATTCAGCAATTATATATAAGAGAGATTCAAGGTCAGGACGGTCAGTCATTCAGAGACTCAGCATGCAACATCTTTTACACTGATGGGTTTCTGTGGGTACTTTGGGCTCAAGGGATTCCTTGCATGCTACTGTAACACAACCATCTATCACCTCTGCTACATCAACACTGTGTATGCTTCAGTGGCATCCCCCCTCCTTTCACCCTTCCCATAATGTATTTGTTTTCTACAGTTCCGGTTTAGAAAATTCTTTTAAAATTAACAGAGCATATAAAGACTGAGAATTAAGGCTTTGTGTATTGTAAAAGAATGCTCAATGGATTTGTAAAAAAATATTATATGGATGCAGAGATTTTTTTACAAGCAATAGACTTTCAACACTGTTTCATTGCCTGGTTGTAAAACTTGATTCAAGGGGGTTATAGCTAAAGAAAACAAGTATTAAATATTCCACTATAATAATACCATAAATTCTTCACAGGTAAATAATAAATCTATTGCTTGTAAGATCAAGAATGTGATTTATTTGTTCTTGGATCCAATATTAGGATTGTGCATATTGGAACTGGAATAGGAAGTCATCCTTACTGTGGAGTTTTTCACACAAATTTCCACATGTCATTATGCTCATGGATCATGATTCAAATCCCTTATTAGCCCTTTTGGCTCATTTCATTTCAGCTGTGTCTATTATCTGCAACTACTCCTCAAAAATCCACACCCACAGGATGAATATAAACAACCTATCATTTTTAATTGCAAGCTTCTACTGTCTGTTTTGCCAAGGTAATGGATCCAGGTAGTGCACCTCACTGACCCTAACCCTACCACCTACCTCTACTTCCTTGTCTGCTGCCACCAAAGAGAGCTTTCCTTTGCACTGAGTATGTAGTCTGTGTTTATTTTACAGTCCCAGATTATGGACAAATCACTTTCTGCACAATTTACTGATAATAGGTGTGGGAAGTTAACAAGATACACTTAACTACTTTCTCTAATACAACACAATTTAATACAAAGAATGTCTTAATTTTTTTTTTAATTTCAACTCAGTATTCATCCTAAATATACATATTAAATATCTAAACCACCTCACACACACATAATTGGGTGATTAAATCATTGCTCACAGGCACTGAGCAAAATGGAAATTAATAACATTTGGTACAGAACTTGTGGGGGGTGGGACTTTCTAAGCATGAGCTGCTGTGATTGACTTGCCACTGTATCTTCCTTCCATGAATGACCCCTGTGGTAAAACATGTTCTTTGTCACACTTTGGCTGTGATCCACAGAAGCATAAACAGAGATTATCCCATGCTGCACTACAAGCTGCTTCCTGTATTCCCATGAGGTTTTTTTTAAGATGCAATTTTCAATGCAACACAGGAACTGCTGCTCAGATTCTCCATACCTGGAATCCTTTGTGCATTAAGGGTCCCTCTGTTTTTAAGTGCCAAAGTTCACCAAAGGAACATTGCATGTTAAAGTGATTGTCAAAAGGACAACCAGACAAATTCATATGGAGGATAGGGAAATCAATTGCAGGTATTTATTTGAAATATTTATATTCTGCACTTTGGAAAAAAGCTCAGAACAGATAACAATAAGAATGGAAAAGGTGGCATATAATGGTCTAGCCGCCATGAGCCTGCCCTGGCGGGGAGGGTGGGATATAAATCTAATAAATAAATAAATAAACTAGCCACCACTTTTTCATCATGCTCATACATGCTCAGAACTGACTAGGGAAGTGCACTGTAAAAATACTGCTCTAATTCCATATTGTTATTTAAGAAAGGTAATGGTTTTAAGAACTTCCAGAAATGTTGTCATATTGGGAAGACATGCTGGGTTCCATTTCTGTTTTCATTACGATCAGATTTCTTGCCCATTGTTTTCCATGTGGGGAAAATGGCATATTTTCCTGAGTGGATTTTCTTCACCAAATGGTATCCAAGTATCAGGTAACCTAGTCCACCCTCTCTTTTACAGACTCCCCATACTTCAAGGGAATTTTACAGCTCCTTAAATAGGTGCCCCAGCCATCTTTTCTGCATAATGGAAAAAGGCATGAAAAGAGTCACTAGTTTCCTGGAGTGGCTTTTAAAAAAAAACAAACTTAGGCCCCGGTCACACTGGGGGAAATAGGTGTGGCCAAAGTGCAGCTTTTTTGAGCCACATCAAAGGAGACACACGGCGGCGGGATCAGACCGATCCCCCCCAGCCGCCGCGCAGGTCCTCCCCGGCACGATCAGATGCCAGGAGGAAGCCACAGACCGAAGAGCGAGGCCAGCCTGCTGTGCATGCGTGTGCACGCGCAGTTCGACAGGACCTCGCATGCTGCAGGAAAGACGGGCACGCCGGTGATCAGACGGCCGTCCCTGCAGCAGATTTTCAGGTAGGTAGTAGTGTTTTCTAGGGGGGTTTTTATGTGCAGTTTCGCCCAGAAGGGATGGATCGGGGATGGGTGTGATCGCGCCCGCTTGATGTGCCCCCGATCCGTTCCTCTCACGTGGCAAATCCTCCCGTGTGACTGGGGCCTTAGTATCTATGAGTAACAGTAGTCCTTCCAGAGCATCCACTGATGTGCCCACTATTGGGCTATTTTGTTAATATAGCAGAGTTTGCCGAGTCATAGAAGCATGATACTTAGTGCAATAAATAAATCTCCCAAAGTGAGAGAGAAAGAAGGGGTCAGAGGGCAGCTCCCAGGTTAAGACAAAGAGAGGCATCCCATTCAAGCAGGTAACACCTATACACACTTACAGTGATGTAGTGACCCACAGTGTTCCAGGCAATGCTGAGTTGCTCATTTCAACACTCACCTTCCAATTGCATTTTGGAGAAAACTGAGGTAAACGCATGTCACACTGCAATTGGTTTATTGGGAGTGGTGGTGGTGGGGCCTATATGTTCTCTCTTTGCTGAGTCACTTAAGAAAAGGAGAGGGAGCCTACCTAGCCAAACATAAGCATGAAAAAACTGACATAACCCAAAATCACTAATCTACAAAGAGGTGGAAAGCAGGTAATCCACTATCTGATGGCAATCAAAAAAGCCAACAAACCAAGAGAAATGAACCACAATAAAAGAGAAAGAAATTCCTCAAAAGCACCGAAAAGGCAGAAGAATAAAAACCCAGAGATAAATCTGCACAGCTCTTCTGAGTGGTCCCAGGCCTAAGATTGGCTGTTTCCTAGGGAATGGGAGGCAGGCAGGCTCCATTCAAGTCCCCAGAATTATTTCATGATATTAACAGATCCAGGAGTGGTTTTTGGAAGGCTTTGACTGCCTTTGATATAGCCTACCTGATCTGATGCTGGGTAAGTCAGATGACTTTTAGGATCAGCAATATCCAACTGCACACATTTGGAACTGACTGAACTCCAGTTCCCTGGCAGCAGTATAAGAATGTGGAAGTCCAATTAATACAAACAAATAATAAAAGCTTTGAGAGTCAGAAAGGGATGCAAAATGGGAAAAGGTGAGACTCTCAACACAACAAGTCATACAATACCCTCACTATCCCCATCCCAACTTAGGGTCCTCGAGGCAGAGAACAGAAGACCTGTCCGTCAGAGAAATACACATATAAAACAATGAAATAATTTAAAACAAAACACATAACCCCCCCCCACACACACACACAAGAAAAAACCATAAACAGGAGGAAGGGTTAATGAAAGTCAGTGAAGGGATGCTGGGTGAAAGACAATGGTAGAAGGGGATAGAAGAGTCTTCCTGGGGAGAGAATTCCATCTTTTTGATAGTAAAGGTAAAGGTAAAGGTTCCCTTGCTCAAAAGCCAGTCGAATCCGACTCTAGGGTTGCGGTGCTCATCTCCGTTTCAAAGCCGCAGAGCCAGCGCTGTCCGAAGACGTTTCCGTGGTCATGTAGCCGGCATGACTAAACACCAAGGCGCACGGAGCGCTGTTACCTTCCCACCAAAGTGGTACCTATTTATCTACTTGCAATTTCTTGCTTTCGAACTGCTAGGTTGGCAGGAGCTGGAACTAGAGACAGGAGCTCACCCCATCTTGCAGCACCCGGGTCTTGAACTGCTGAACTACTGACCTTCCACAGCCTGCAGTTCAGCGTCTTAACCACTTGAGCCACCGCAGCTCCCATTTTGATAGTAGTAGAATTCAAATGAGCTGTGTGAAAATGTGCCTTCATGAAAAGTCAGTTGCACAGAACTGGATGGCTGAGAAGGAATATAGTAGAGCAACCTGCCAACCAGCCATGAACGGTCAATGAGCTGAACAGATGGGTGTTTGCGGATCCCTAGTTCACACAAGATGCTCTGTGTTAAAGGGGAGTGGTTCCTAGTACTCTGCATGGTATTTCAATGTGGCTCAGTTATGAACTGATGTTTTTATCTGAAGCATCTGGGACTGGCAGATGTTAAAAATAGGATACCAAATATCAAAATAATTTCTTGGGGAGCTGCAAGTGAAAAGGAAAGGCTTACCTTTTCAACAGTGTTCTAGTGACTAACACAATCTTTCTGTTGCTAACATATTGTAATAGACAGCTATGGCCTCAGGGGTTGATTACTTTTATTGATTAACACTACAGTTGATTTACCAGCCCCAGCTTGCCCTGGAGAATGCCTGATTTCTAGGGGAATAAGGTCAAACTGGTTAAAAAATACTTGCCAACAAGGGTCCATCAGAGAAAAGCAGGTTTACTTGTGCCTGAACAGAGCTAAATGTTCTTTCCAGCAGGTTCATAGCAGAGAAAACCATCAAATAGTGAACAATTGTTTTCTGAAAAATAGCCAATGTTAAAATATGACCTTTCAAATTTGCCAGGAAGTAATAGATTGTTCTCTTTGAAATAAATACTTTTTCAAATACACTTTTATTTGTAATGGACTGAAAAATTATTTGTTGTAGGAATCACAGTTCCTTGGAGTTTTGAAACCACCCAAGTATTGACAAATCGGTAGGGTATCTCTATCATACAATTATTTTTCTTTCACTCAAAGTAACATAATGCATAATTGCAATTGGCTTTTGCACTGTTAAAACCCATGAAATTCAGATTTCTGTTGAAAGCAATTGTTCTACAGTAGGTCCCAAATTATATTACTGTAATCACAGAGCACATACTGAAGCTGTGCTGTATGACATTCTGAGAACTATGCACTGAACGGCATTCGAGTAGATGGGAATGTATGGTAGCTCACTGTAATTAAGTACCATCTATATATCTAATTCCCAACTTGCCCCCGGAGTGCGGATCGCTAAATCAGCGCTCCGGGGGGCAGCTGGGGGGGCGGGGGAGGTTTGTGTACACGTGGGCCAGTCCCCACATGTGCACAAAAATACAAAAAGTTGAAAAAAAATTTGGGGGGATTTTAAATCCCCGCTAAAGTGCAAGAGCGTTCTGTGCGCACGCGCACAGAACGCTCTGCTGCTGGCCTCGCCGCCACCGCTTCGGAGCCGGCGGTCTGGCCGGCCAGGCAGCCAGCCGGAGCCCAGCGAGGCCCGGGGGGCTACAAGCTGCCGGGCGTCGCTTCGGAGGGGAGGGGAGGGGAGGGGGAAGAGACGAACGGCCCAAAAAAAAGCGGCGGGAGCTGCCGGGGCTCGCTTCGGAGGGGAGGGGGAGGAGGGGGGAAGAGATGAGCGAGGCCCGACGGCTCGCTTAGGAGGGGAGGGGGAGAGAGACGAGGGAGGCCTACGGAGGGGAGGGGAGGGGGGAAGAGAAAAAGTGGAGACCCAACAGTACGCAACATTTTGTTGCGGGTCTCCACTTGTTTAACAGATTACTGATTCTAAAGGCTAAAGTCCATGGACAGCAATATAAGATCTTATAGATGCACCCTATAAACTTTGTAGTGAAATGAAAATACACCTTATTTTGGATAACAGTATATTGTTTTGCTTAGAATCTTTTGTGTCTAAGGCTCCTTTACGTTATTTCCTTATTATACCTATTTGCTTATTATGAGACAAAATGGCTCATTTATCTGTTCTTTTTCATTCTCCCTCCAGAACTAACATAAGAAATAAATTGCACTAAGTAACAGTCATCTAACAGCCATTTATAATTTCAAGTATCATGGTGTGTTCCCTTTGTTAAGACCTATTGAAGACTGTTAATGCTTGATATGTGTTCAATGAAAATGATACCTTATTAAACCTAAAATTTCTGCAAAACTTGTTTTCTGATCTTTGGCAGGGTAGGAAGTCTGATATCTTTAGTGATATATAAATAAATTATCAAAGAAATCCATTACATCATATTTCAAGGTGCTGGGACACAAATACCCATCCAAACACCTTGACACCCACTGGTTGGTATCCTATGGCCATTCTGCTGCCAATACCTTGTGACTCACATACATAGACAACCACCACTCACTGTCATGGCCACAGCCTGCTGATGTCACACAGCCACCACCCACACAGAGAGCACCAGAAGCCATGGGGAGAAAAACACCACCCCTTTACTCCCTAGGAGCCCAGTGACAGAAGAATCAGGAGCCATGGAGTTAACATACCCCAGAAAGCTTCATAGATGTTGGTTTGAGTCCCAACCAGGAGCTGTTTCCCCACAGGGGAGGAAGCATGGCCATTCCAGCCAATATATTCCCATACTGTCACAGCTCATTCAGTCCAGGTAACCATGACAGACCACCCAAGATTTCAGGATTCAGTCATCTCTCCTTATATATAATTGAGTAAGAACATTCTATATGAACATTCTAAATTTGGCCCCTTTAGTGTATGGACGCTTGAACTGTCAGTCAGAAGACGCTGGCTGGGTTGACTGGCTGCTTTGTGCAGTCCCACCCAGCGTTTCAAGGTCTTTTGCATATGGAAACTGATTGGACTTCACTGCATTCCACACCTCAAACTCACCCCCCTCCCCGCAAGGCAGTTGGAATGTCAGTTGCATATGGAACCTTCAAGGTCTTTTGCATATGGAAGCTGATTGGGCTTCACTCCATTCCACACCTCATACTCCCCCCCCCGCAAGGCAGTTGGAATGTCTGGTGGTGTGTAGGTCCCAGGATCATGTTTTAAAAGCTGCCTGGGGGATTATGGACCATTCACACACTTTCAACCTTAACATACCTCACAGGGGGAGAGGAGAATGATGACAGCTGCTTTCCCTAGGCAGAGGCGGGGGGGGGGAGGAATTGTTTGGTGCATTTACGATGAGGCACCCACCCAGAGCCTCTGGCATTTTCTCACTCTGCTGGCATCAAAACCAATTTAAGGCAAAATAAGAGGCTACTGAGAGGGGAGGAGATAAAGTTGCCAGCTTTAGGTATGGAAAATCCTGGAGATTTGAGGAGTGGAGGCCGGAGAGGGGGACATCAGACAGGTTACAGTGCCATAGACTCCACCCTCCAACCCAGCTATTTGCTCCTGGGGAACTATTGTTGCCAATCTTGGCCCAGCACCCATCAAACCATTCTCTTCAACCCCCTGCTGTGCAGCTGACTTTCCCCTAGGGTTGCCAATCTCCAGGTGGGACCTGGAGATCTCCCACTGCTACAATTGATCTCCAGATGACAGAGATCAGTTTCCCCTGGAGAAAATGGCTGCTTTGGAGGGTAGACCCTATGACATTATACCTGCTGAGTCCTTCCGCCCCCCCCAATGCTGCCCTCTACAGAATCCACCCCCCAAAACTCCAGGTATTTCCCTCCTTATAGCTGGCAACCCTACTTTCCCCTCAGTGCCTGATGGTAGGCAACTTAGTTTGGTCCAGTCACCTACTTTGGCCTTTGGGAGAAAACATATTGGGGCCAATCCTGATAGGGTTGCCAACTCCCGATGGGAAATTCCTGGAGATTTGAGGGATGGAGCCTGAAGAGGGTGAGGTTTGAGGAGGGGTGGGACCTCAGACAGGTACAATGCCATAGACTCCACCCTCCAAACCACTCAGTCCCTCATGGGGAACCATTGTTGCCAATCTCCAGGTGAGGGCTGGAGACCACTCGAAATTACAATTGCTCTGCAGAAGGGAGGGCGGAAGTCAGCTGAAGTCAAAGGGGAAGATAATGGTAGGTTGATGGTTAGCTGCGAAGGAGATGGGGTTGCCAACTCCAGGCTGGCAAATTCCTGGGGATTTGAGGGATGGAGCCTGGAGAGGGTGGGGTTTGTGGAGGGGTGGGACATCAGACAGGTAGAATGCCATAGACTCCACCCTCCAAACCAGCCATTTCGTCCTGGGTAACAATTGTTGCCAATTTCCAGGTGAGGGCTACAGATCACTCAAAATTACAGCTGCTCTTCAGGGACCAGAGATCAGTTCCTCTGGAGAAAACAGTGGACTCTGTCATTATACCCTGCTGAGGTCACCACAGCAAAATGACACTGTTTGCCCAAAGCCAGAGCACTCCCCCAGAGCCTCTTTCTAGATCCTGTTGTATTTATTTCCACAACGGGCTTTACTGCTAGTAGTGGTATATGGGAGCACCATCTTTTGGCCAGACAAAAGGAACACAGACACAAAGACAAGGAAACACACACCTATACCCTTATCAAAGGCAATCCTATTACTTGCCCCATCCCTTGCTCTCAAGATGAAGATACCCAGTAAATTTCCAGTAAGAGGAACACTGGACAAGAGGCAGTATTCACCTTTTGCTCAGCAACAGGCCAAGCATTAGCAAAACAGGAAGCCAGACTAGAACTGAAGTCAACTGAGTCAGTCTGATTTGGGGTCCTCCAAAAAGATGCATGTGTGCCACCTAATTTTGGTCTTGCCTAAAGCTTGGAGTAACAGGAATTGAGAAATCTAAACTGGGGTTTCTGGAAAATTCCAGCAGCTATTAGGCATTCCCATGTGTGAACAGGGAAGCAGTCCATTTCAGATACAAGATCTACTCAGAGGTAATCTTTTCAGCCTCCTCCCCATTCTAGATTCTGGTGGCAATCTCAGCAATTTCTCTCATTCAGGATACTGGAGGCATCTCATAGATTGGCATTAATAACAGCCCTAATGCATAGAAGAATCAGTCAGATATTAACAGCAAATGACAACCCATCAGCTGTTCCAAACTGCTTTATTAGGAATACTCAGTGTTTTGTCCGCAAGCTTATCACTTGAAAACTTTTCTGATTAAACACTTTCTGGTACTATTCCTCCAGCACTTATAATTTTTTGACTTAAGCATGACAGCAGTTAGCTTTAAACCATCTGTGGTGGAATGGGCTCACTCTGGCTTTGGGCCCTATTCTTCCTGGCAATCTGGCTGCATGCTGGGTTTTTTTTTTGGGGGGGGGGTTGGTCTCAGTCAGCAGCAGCAATGGTGATGGTTCCAGGTCGCAATCCTCCTCCTCCTCGGAGGACCATTCAGGCTCCTCAGGCAGCAGGCGGTGGCGCAGCAGGTCTATGTGCCTGCATAGAAGCTGGCCCCCATCCGTCGATACCTTGTATGATAGGTGTCCGGTGACTAGGGTAACCCTTGCCAGGATCCATGCGGGGCCACTGGAATAGTTCTGCGCGAAGACAGGGTCACCCGGAGAGAACCCACAGGGAGCCTCCTTGCTCACTGGAGTTTGGCGCAACTCAGGGGCTTGGTCCGGGTGCATACGGTCCAACCGCGTCATAAGGTGGCAGCCCATTAAGAGTTCTACAGAGCTGCGACCGGTGGACGCCTTCGGGGTAACTAGATGGTAGAACAAGAAGACAGCCAGCTGGCAGTCCCAGTCCCTATGGGTAGTGCATCCATGGTAGTCCTCACCATCCTCTCGGCTTCTCCATTGGTAGCCGGGTGAAAAAGAGCAAACCACACGTGCCTGATGAGGTTCTGGTCCAAGAACTCCTGGAACTTTCCCGAGGTGAAGGTGGTGCTGTTATCAGTCATGACCGTGTCTGGTAGGCCATGGGTGCTAAAAATCTGTCTCAGGGCCCTGATGATGTCATGGGATGAGGCAGATGTGACTGGCACGGCTTCCAGCCATTTGGTGTAGGAGTCCACCAGGAGGAAGAACAGCTGCCCCTGGAACGGGCTGGCAAAATCCAAATGCACCAATGCCCATGGCGTGTGGGTAGACTCCTACTGCTGAATAGGAGCCCTTGGATGTTCGGGGCACATCTCCTGGCATGCCTGGCAATGCTGTATCCACACCTTGATTTTGCTGTCCATTCCCGGCCACCACACATAGCTCCTGGCCAGTGCTTTCATCCTCACAATTCCTGGGTGGGTCTTGTGCAGGGCTACCAAAACCCATTTATGCAATGGTGTCCCCAAAGGAGGCACCCCTTGTAAGCTGAGAGCTCATCCCTGCGGGATGCAAACACTGAATTCTCCTTCCCTCCCCACCCAGTCCAAGATGCAGGAGAGGGTGCGGTCCCTAGCAGTGTTGCAGGAGATGTCCACCATGTGCAGAGGGTGGTCTGGCAGGTTCTCCATCATCAAGATTTGGTGTGTGGGGGCCAGGTCGATGGAGCTGAGTGGGAGGCAGCTAAGAGTGTTTGTGTGTCCCATAGACTTCCCCGGCTGGTATAGCAGGATGTATTGGTACCCCTCCCCCAGAAATGTGGACCAGTGCAGGACCCTGGGCAACAGCATCTGTGGCATCTGGCAGTCGGAGGCAAGGAAACCGAGCAGGGGCTTGTGGTCAGTTGCGATGGTGAAGGGGCAGCCGTCCAGGTAATTGTGGAACTTCTTTACTCCCACCACAATCACAAGGGTCTCTTTGTTGATCTGGGAGTAGTTCCACTCAGCTGACGACAGGGTCCTTGAGTACTAGGCCACTGGTACCTCTCTCCTGTCCAGCAGCCAATGGCCCAAGACTGCACCAACACCGTAGGGAGAAGCGTTGCACACCAAGACGACCAGCAGCATCTCATCAAAATGGGCGAGGACATCATTCGAGGTGAGTAGCTCCTTTACAGCCCGGAAAGTGGTGGCCTGCCACTGGCCCCACACCCACGGGGCTTCCTTGTTGAGCAGGCAGTGGAGTGGCTCCACAAGTGTGGCTTTATGGGGCAGAAAGGAGTGGTAGAAGTTCAGAAACTCCAAGAAAACCTGCAGCTTGGCCTTGGAAGTGGGAGCGGGTGTGTTCGTGATGGCGCAAACCTGGTCAGGGGCCAGATGGATGCCGTCAGCATCCACGGAGAACCCCAGGAATTCTACACGCGGGACCCCCAGGAGGTATTTCTCTCGCTTCACCTTCAGCACGGCAGAGTCAATTTGCCACAGCACAGCACATAGGTGGGTGGCAAAGTCCTCTTCCATGGGGGTGGTGATCAATACATCATCGAAGAGTGGTTGGACCCCAGGGATTCCTTTCAAAAGAGAATTAATCAAGTTCTGGAAGATCCCCGGGGCAACGCTCACCCCAAACTGCAACTGCTTGACTCTGAAAGCACCCCGGTGTATAACGATGGTTTGTGCCTTGGCGGTCAGCTCATCCACTGGAAGTTTCTGGTATGCTTGGGCCAAGTCCAATTTATTGAAGACCTTGGCCTCCGCCAATGTCACTAGGACATGGCTGACCACAGGCACTGGGTAAGCGTGGTCCCTCAGTGCCTTGTTGATTGTACATTTGTAGTCCACGCAGATGTGGATATCCCCATTTGGCTAAAATACCTGATGTTGATGGACGGCACTGGTGTGCAGATCCACTGATTTGTGGTGCATGGCGGTGTGTCTCTGGGCTCCCTTGGAGCAGCAGGTGCAGGCGATGTGGCGAGTCATGCTACAGGCAGCGTCTGGGAAACAGCAGGAGAGATGCTTGTGGGCCTCTCCGCAGCTGGCGCAGGGCATTGATGCGATGGTCTCCACTGGACAAACAGCAGTGGCAGAAGGTCATGAGTTCAGCAAGCTGGGCAGTGAATCTGATGGGTCTCTTCTTCATCTGATGCCTCAGAACCCGAGGGGATGGAGGTCTGGTTTGTGGCGGACATCTGGTGGTCTCGCCGGGATTTCTTGAAGGTAGTGGCCTCGCATAGCACCTTAGCTAGTGTGAGGTCCTCATGGTCAATGAGCTTGCAGTGTAGTTTCTCCTCTCAGATGCCCATCACGAATCGGTCAAGGAAAGCATCATCGAGATTCAGGAACTTGCATGTGAGGGCCAGTCGGCAAAGATCCGCCACAAAGTCGGTGGCCATCTTGTTGGACTTTTGCTGGCGCATGTAGAAGTCCATGCAGCGTGCCATCTTCGTGGGCTGAGGCGCGAAATGGCTGGTGAGCATCACAATGAGGGTGTTGGAGCTGATGCACAGTGCGGTGCAGATGGACGCTGGGTTGGCTCAACATGATCCCACCTCCATTGCTACTGTTAAATAGTGGGATCCATGGATGAGCAGACCCCAAGTCTAGTGATCAGCTCTACTTTATTAGTGATTTCAGCAAGAACAAGACTGAACTCCAAGGCCACAGCCCTGCTTAAATATCATTCAATTGCCACACCCAACCCCCCCCCCACTCCCAATGATAGGCTATTACATAACATTACTTCTTGGTTGGTTACTTCCAGAGTCTTGGTGGGCTGTTCTTGGGCTCCAAGCTCAGCCCATCTCTTGTAGAAACAGTCCTGGAATGTTTCAGTTCCAATACATAACTGTAGAAGTGACAGAGTTAGTTCACACTCTGAACTGCTCCATTGTAATTTGTACTAGCCACAAAACCAACAAGCTCAGATCCCTGCAGAATTGTTCTCAGTGTAAGGTAGAAGCAAAAAGGTTTTTGCTTTTAAAAAGTAAAGAATTATGCATTAAAAAGCACTTTTACAAATCTAGCAATAGAAGAAACATTCACCATCACAATATTTTGATCTTATTATATTTAATGGGCTGTGGAGTATCAAAGAGCAAATTTCATCTTGATGTGCTTTGTGCATCCATTGCCACAAGATCTAGGTAATAGCTGCAGCTCTGTTTTTACCACACAAGCATCCTTATTTAGCTTAACAGCAGACAGGAATCCAGCAACCTCCTGCTACATTCACAGTGGGCTAAAAGGTTTTCTTCACTGAGGCTTTGGCTTGTTATGGCAACAAAAGTGATTCGCTAAACTTTACAGCTGACTTTATGAAATGACATCCTGAAAGGATCTTCAGAAAGGCTCCTCAGTCAGTTTAATCTTTGTACTTTGGAAGCAACTGTGGATGTAAAATGCTGAAGTGCTGGCTGTATCTATAACCTAGGTCAGCCAACTGAGATAAAACCATTTTCCCACAGCAAGCATTAGCTTCAAAACCTATTATGGCTCCATTTCAACCCATCTACAATCATTCAGAGTAAGCCCAATGTATTAGCAAAACATCTTACCTTAATTTTGGACAGCAGAATCTGAGCTGTGATAGGACTAGGAAGAAATCAAACAAGAAAAATAAATCCTTTATAAACAGGTATATTTAATTTTTGTGTTTGTTTGCAACTCTTGAGGTGCAAAATTAAACTGCAGGAAGTGGCAATAAAAAATCTCTCTCTCTCTCTCTCTCTCTCCTGGTTAGCCTCTAAGTAATTTCTCTGCTGAATATTTTTAGCTATTATAATTTAAAACATCATACCATTTTATTCATATTGATTCATTGCACTGTCTTCCAACCAAGGACATACAGAGTTACAAGCCATCTCGCTATCCTTAGTGATATCTGTGTACATTTTTTTTGCAAGAATCTATTATTATCACCTCTTTCTAGTAAGTTACCTCTATACATTTCATTTAAAAAAAACCCAGTATCTCCCTATATTATAAAAGCCTTTTGGAGGTGGCACTCTCCAGAACATTCGACACGCTCCGGAATTGGTTGGCGCCCTGGAGTGTCACTCACAGAGCATCTGTCTCCACTGGCTGTGTTGCTGCCTCGCTTGCTATGGTCCTTCCCACAGAGGCAGCACCCGACATCTCGGCCTTCTTGCAGCAGGTGGACGGGACAGATGCTTTGGCAGCTGGGGACCGGAGCCCGATTGTGCCGCCGCCATCCTCACCACAGCACACATCGCCAGCCGGCCTGCATGCAGTCAGAGGACAGACAGGACAGGTGTTCCAGTGGGGGGGCTCAGTCCAAGCCTGCCGCTGTCGCCCAAGCCCGGCCACAGGTGGCCAGCTGGGCATCCACTGAGGCAGACTGGCAGGGAAAGGCCTCCGGCAGCCCCCACATCACCTCTCCCTGCTCGCCTGCCCAGCAGGGATGGGCATCCAGAGGCCCCTGCACCAACTTTCCCTGCTCGCCAGCCGAGCCGCCCAGGCGGGGACAGGCCACCGGAGGCCCCTGTGCCACCTCTCCCCACTCACCTGCCAAGCAGGATGGGGGAGGCCTCCGGAGGCCCCAACACCACCTCTCTCCATTCGCCCGCTGAGCCACCTGGGCAGGGAAAGGCCTCTAGAGGCCCCCACCCAGGGGAGCAGACGAGGCTTGGCACCCTGGCCTGTTGGGGTCTCCGCCGCCAGTAGGGTTCGGGGAGGGGCTGTGGCCAGGCAGCCTGCCCCCCCGGGGTCTTGAGCAGCAGGGGGAAGACACAAGGGGAGCTGCCACTGGCTGCCCTGCCTAGCGTTTGTTGTCTTTATTGCCACAACGGGCCTTCTTCCTAGTAGAACTATATTTAGGTATCAAACTGTGGCCTAAAGAATTCACACTTTGTTTCCCACCACTTCAAGGCAGCTCTACAACAAGACAGCTCAGGCAGTTGCGTGGGACATGTAACCATGCCAAATTGGCTGTTGCATATTCCAGAAGTTGAGATTTAGCTTGGACAGACTTGATTGTTGAAGCACTTGGAGAAAACATGAACAAGCTAAACCACCCAATGGAGGTACCTAGAATGAATTTAGAGTGAAAATCATTTGTGGATCACACTTTAGGTAAAGGTTCTCTTGCTTGAAAGCCGGTCGAATCCGACTCTAGGGTTGCGGTGCTTATCTCCATTTCAAAGCCAAAGAGCCAGCGCTGTCCGAAGACGTTTCCGTGGTCATGTGGCCGGCATGACTAAACACCAAGGCGCATGGAACGCTGTTACCTTCCCACTGAAGTGGTACCTATTTATCTACTTGCAATTTCTTGCTAGGTTGGCAGGAGCTGGAACTAGAGATGGGAGCTCACGCCATCATGCGGCACCCAGGTCTTGAACTGCTGAACTACTGACCTTCCATGGCCTGCAGTTCAGCGTCTTAACCACTTGAGCCACCACTGTATGTATGATCACCCACAGTTTAGAACTGATGAAATGAATGCCTGGGAGGGATCGTCAACTTGTTTTGCACACAGAAGCACTACAGTGGAAAGTACAAGAGCTTGCCTACTTGTTATTAGGCATGCCTCTCTGTTAGCTTAACAAATAATATTCTCACTGGTATGCTTCCTGCTAAAAAGAATCAAAAGTCTGAGGTTGTTTTCTAGTCATTTGGGCATGGAAGAGTTTCTGAAGAGACTTTTTTTTAAAAGCAGCCTCTTTTTATGAAAGCAATTAGCTGGGTATCACTCAGCCATTAAGCACTGAGTACAGAATCCTGAAAAACTTTGAAGCCAGGTCAAAATTATGGAAGACTTTGACATGTTGAAAAATGCAGAGAAATATGTCCTTCTCTAATATCATCACCTGAGCAATTTCGGACGGGGGAGGGAGGAGAGTAGGTGTTTCCCAAGGAAAAAAATGGGATATAAAATTTGGCAAAATGGATTTTGAATTTAACACATTTCCCCCTTTAAGGTGCCTAGTTACCTCTAATACCCTCCCAATGCCTTTGCAAAGTTTTCTAGAGCCCTGTTGGCAAACATGCCTAGGTAAGACATCAGACCTGGTGATCTCACCCATCTAGTTGACAGCTATGACAGCCACAGAGGCCAGAACAGACCTGTTCTAGCAGGAGCTGAACAGCTCAGTAATAATGACTCAGCGGTGTGTGCTGATTGGCTGTAGCTTGTATATAAGTGTATAGTGTCTGTAAGTTATTCTCCTTCTCCTCTATGACATGTATTGCGGAGCACTTTGTCAGTGAGCTCCAGAAAATATATATATCTGTAAATAAACTGTAAATTGTTAAGCACAGAACTGGGTCTGTGTGGCTTGGTATTGCTAGCACTCAGCTGGCATAACTGTGCATTTGGTCTAAGGTCAATTCACAATTCAATGCTCTGCACGACAAGCCCCCCCCCTCCCAATTTATGGTCCGTGATCCAGGGTAACAACAATCTCTCAATCAATACTTTCATTCATGCTGCTTTGATATAGTTCACAAAAAAAATCCCTTGATGCTTTCAAACTGCATGTGAACCAAAGGTATGAGGAGGAGAAGAAGAGGAGGAGGAGGAGGAGAAGATTGGATTTATACCCCGCCCTTCACTTGGAGTCTCAGAGTGGTTTACAAACTCCTTTCCCTTCCCCTCCCCACAACAGACAACCTGTGAGGTAGGCGGGGCTAAGAGAACTCTTTCCAGAACTGTCCTTGAGAGAACAGCTCTGACAGAACTATCGCTTGCCTAGCGTCATCCAGCAGCTGCAAGTGGAGGAGTGGGGAATCAAACCCAGTTCTCCCAGATTAGAGTCCACACACTTAACCACTACACCAAATCCCACTGTTAAAAATGTGCAGTCATCTTGAGTCTTCTTGAGAAAGGCAGACTATCAATGCAGTAAAATAAATAATTAAATCCAGTAAAGATATTATGCAAAGAACTAAGTGTAACTAGTAAAATAGATTTTGAAAGAAATCTATCCTTTATGCTTTATACCATACCTGAAGGGTTATTGCAATTACCTGTACAATGTTATGGGCTAAAGTGCTTTATTTCTTACACTGGCTTAAAATAATGTACAATGGCTTTAAAGAGAATGAAGCATGTTATTCCTACAAACATTCATAAAGAATCTTTGGTCAAATACTATTAGAAAAAAAAGAAATTCTGATTTTTTTTCAAAGCATCATGTGACATTCACTCTTCCTGGTATAGACCAGGAATAATGAGGGAGAAATACATATTTGGACCAGGAATTTACCGCATCCCAGGATCTCTAACCTAGAGGGGGATTGCCATGGTCCCTGTGATGGAGATTCTTAGGATTCAGAATCCATACAGATACAGCTCTAGCAATGATGGTAATGCTGTCCATTTGGCCCAGTTCTAAGTGCACAAAAGGGAGGGGTGGGCCAAAACCTTAAACCAGTCATGAATGACAGTTGAAAGAGAAAGGCGGTCTTGCTTAAAGGAACATTTTCATGCATGTGTAACTAGCAATTGATTATTCTGTGATTATGAAGATTTTTATTTCCTTATTTTTTTGCAAGTGTCCTTCAAAATGCAGTGAAATTGTATATGATCAAAGCATTTGCTTTAATGCTTTTCATTTCTTTCCTCAGGTTTCTTTTGCTACTCTGATTTGGCTTTTCCTGACAAGAATAAGTGGGCCCTGGAGTGCTACTTGCTTTGCATGTTTATTTTTTCACATTACCATCAATTGCTGACATGAACATCAGATTCCCAACAATAGGACAGAAGAGCACTAAGAGCACCAACAGCAAAATGAGCCATAAATTCACATTTAAATTAAGAATAAATCTACCATTATATGAGTTAGAAGACCCAAGGTAGAAGCCGATTTCAAATTGCCAGTGCATTTGTTGCCATGTGATTTCATGCTCTCTCTCTTTTTTCATATTTGGTTTTGCACGTTTGAGGTTAAGCTGTACAGACTTGTAGCCTGAAGCACTTGCCCACTCGGTGAGCTGAGACATCAGAGAGAAACAGAAAAAGAGAAAATGTGTGGAAGAGCAAACTGAACTGGCTAAGGTGTTGATAGCCTCTCACATTTTAAGCTGGCTTGAAGAGGAAAGCTGTGGGGATAGATGGCACACATGCAGGGAGGGAAATAGATTTTAAAGGGGAAATGCCTTCTTTCCTTCCAAGAAGAGGCAGATGTATCTGCATCGAACTGCATAGGGCTGCACAAGTTAAATAGATGGGTGTCCTGTTACAAGATGCATGGCAGGGACACTGAAAGACTATCTTTCCAATCATAACGCTCAATGAGAAAGCATATATGAAAATGACAATCTCTGTGCAGAGGAAGCCAAGATCATATCTGCTGGCCCCCTCCCTAGCTGCACCAAACTTCCAAACATTCTGAGGTTCTGTCTGCACAGTACCCTTGTCATGTACACCCCAAAATGTGAATTCATTTTTTCAGGCAAACCTGAAATATATTGGGATCAATACTCCCTCTAAGCTGTGGAGTCTTGTGAGCAAAAATTCTACTTGGCGAGCTACTGGCATTAAAGTTATGAGTGAGTGATTTGTCTACTGCACAAATTAGTTTGCTCTGGATCCAACCTTCCTGAGCTAAGACAAAAATGTGTGAGCTGGAGAATAACTGTGAGCTAGCTCAGACTTACTCAGGTTAGAGGAAAAATTGATTGGGATGTATGCATTTAAGCCCCTTTTGTAGGTTAGATCTCGGAACACGGGCAGGCAGGTACAGTGAAGTAGCAGGGCCAATGGGTGATACCCTGACTCCCCCAAAGTAAACATTATACCCAACAAGGAAAAAGGCCCGTTGTGGAAATAAATACAACAACCTCTAGAAAGAGACTCTGGGCGGGTGCCCCAGCCTTGGACATTCAGTGTCAATTTGCTGTGGCGACCTCAGCACCATTTTCTCCAGAGGAACTGATCTCTGCTACCTAAAGAACAGTTGTAATTTTGAGTGATCCCCAGCCCTCACCTGGAGATTGGCAACAATGGTTCCCCAGAAGGGAATAGTTGGTTTGGAGGGTGGAGTCTATGGCTTTGTACCTGTCTGAGGTCCCATGCCTCCTGAAACCTCACCGTCTCCAAGCTCCATCCCTCATCTCTCCAGGAATTTCCCACCTGGAGTTGGCAACCCTATCTCCTTCCCAGCCAATCATCAACCTACCTTTATTTCCCCCTCACTCTTCAGCTTTCCACCCCCCCACACACCTGCAGCCTCTCCCGTACTCTGAAGCCCTGACTGCTACATCACATTGGCTGTCATACGGGGGCCACCTCAGCAGCATATAAGGATACAGAGCAATGTTCCCTCTAAGCTGAGTTAGTGTGTGCTAGCTCATAGTTTTTTAGCCTCTAGCTCACACATTTTTGTCTTTGCTCAGGAAAGATGGCTCCAGAGCAAACTAATGTATGCAGCAGCCAAATCGCTCGCTCACAACTTTAATGTCAGTAGCTCATAAAGTTGAATTTTTGCTCTTAAGACCCCACAGCTTAGAGGGAGCATTGATACAGAGCCCACCATTTTCTCCAGGGGAACTGATCTCTGCCATCTGGAAAGCAGTTGTAATTCTGAGAGATCTCCAGCCCTCACCTGAAGATTGGACACATTTTACCTCAGAACAGAAAACTGTTTAGAATGTTAGAGGGAAAAGCCAATCAAGTTGCATATGCAAATGACCTCTGTGTTCCGAGGCAAAGGCCAATGAGGCTGCATATGCAAATAACCTCTGTGTTCTGACTGGCTATGGGGGGGAGAGGAACAGCAAAATGTTTAGAATGTTGGAGGCAGAACTCAGGCAAAGCAGCCAGTGGACAGGGAGACCCTCTGAATGACAGATCAGAGAGCGAACTGATTTTGGAGCGTGTGGAATGTTCTAGAGAAGTGCCACCACCATTCGGCATTTATTTATAAGGGAGATTAGAATATCTGCATATAACTTTACTGAAAAAGTGACAGCCAGTCATAGTCAAACAAAGAATACATAATCAAATAATGTGAATGGGATATCTTAGGGACACTTCCTGTTGTATAAACCTGCTCAAGTAATTGGATCACCATCGGAGGCCCTGCTCTATGCCCTCCTGGATAGGGTTGCTAGGTGCCTGCTGGGACCAGGGGACTCCCCCTTCCCTAGGTACAGGTTCCTGCCACCCCTGCTGCAGCAGAAAATTAAGCTTTAAAAAATTCTGTTGGTGGCAGTGTGGGGAAAAAACAAACATGACACCAGTCCTCTCTAGGAATCACCAGATATGCTGTGGTTTTACCATAGACGTTCTGGTGATTCCTAGGGTGGCATAAATCCATTACCCAATTTTGCCTCATTGGTGGACCTCCTGATGGCACCTGGTATTTTTGGCCACTGTGTGACAGAGTGTTGGACTGGATGGGCCATTGGCTTCTATTATATTCCCTGCATCCCTGCCCCTCAGACTTCCACTTTTTGCTTAGTGGTGGCTAGCCATAATTGGTAGTGTAGCCCATAACTGGTGGTAAATGAACACTGCTGTGCACTATTGAGGCCACTTCTGCATCCATGCACATTCATTGTACTGACATAAAGTATCTGAGAAAGGATGTGCACCTCAGGGGAAAAACTGTACTTTTCAGATCCAGATATCAAGGAGCTGAAAATATCAGTGTTCCCAGACATTTGGGTTCCAAATACTGGTTTTGGTATTGAGATCTGTTTCTGTTTGTTTGTTTTTCTGTCTGTCTGTTTGTCTGTTTTTCAGAATTCCAGTGTTATTTGGTTCCATTATTCCCTATGGGGAATCTTTCTGGAGGGACTGTTTTTGAAGTAAATTGCACCAACCTTGTGTTGTGAGAAAAATAAAATAGTTGGTTCAGAAAATTTAAAACCCATTTATACAGTTAATTTTATAAAGAAATCATAGTGTTTTTCTCTCCTCTATTTCTGTAACTTTCCAAACAGCTAACAGCACAGGGAACATGATTTTGCTAGGCCTTTGTCTCAAGAGATATATTTCCTCCATCATGTACACAGTAACCAACATTTGCATTACATTGTCGAAAGAATTTGGAAACGTTTAAAAATAAAAGATTGGTATGCACCTGCCATTAAGTCAAGGAAGCCAGAATATTTGCAATACTAAAGGCTTGCCTACATGTAGAAACCCACATCACACCTCCAGCCAGCAAACAGTGCCTGACTGTCTGCCCTGAGTCAAGGAAACAAAGAACATCCTGAAATTGTAACATTTGTGTTCTTTGTCATTTAGAGATTTAAATGCTATCTTGCATTGTTTTGCAAAAGAGCATCAGGGTGCCCCCATTGCCTCTGAAATGTGGGAATATTTCCTAGGCCATAATGGCCCACATTACCAGGGCAGTTAGATTAATTGATGCAGTTTATAATTTCTATGGCTCTATCGAAATGTATGGGACCAATATGGTATAAAAGAAGACAAGACGCTTCATTTCAGCACTGAGTCTCAGAGATACAGGGAAGGCTTTGTCTTTCGTGATCTCTCTGGGCCAGTCCAGAAGCTTCTGTGCATGAGGAAATATTTGTTCCGTATATATAACCACTGACTGTCTCTTTTTAGGAAGTAAGTATTCTGTTTTGTATTTCTTGCTTGTCTTTAGCTAATAAACTATTTTATTGTTTAAATAACATTGTGTTGCATTCCAGCTAACTTTCTTTTAACATTCTACCCACCTTGGTAAGGGGCACTTCACCAGACCATCACGAACCTAAAGGGGATGGGAACAGGTACAGGTAACACTTTATACAGGGTTAGTTTAGACTGACAAGTGCTACAGTTGCATTTTTACCACACATTGCAGTGGAGTTGCTGGCACCTGTCCTTTACATAATCACCAAGTTTCAAGTGAATTGGACCAAGAAGTCCAAGTCTATGGGCCACTGAACAAGGTGCTCTGAGCCAACCTCTTATGTTTCCTATGGGGGGAGGGGGAATTCCATGGTTCAGGGCAAAGAATAGCCAGAGACACAAGAGTAATCAAAGCAACCCCTAGCCAAAAGCCTCTCAAAGCAGACAGAACCAACAAACCCAAAGAGCCAGTGCAGAACCATGGAATCCCAGCAGAAGCATGGTGCCATGTGGCAATCTTAACACAACAAATGTACAACCCAAGAATCTATGCCAATGTCAACTCAAACCAGAGAACCTTCCAAGCCAAACAGAATATGAACACTGTTGCAAAGTCAACAAATGTAAGATCATAGAATACAACCCAATGTACAACCAATAATTCAAGGCAATGCCTAAACAGAATCCACCACAAACCACAAACCCAACACAAACTAATTCACACAAAAGACACAAGGTTGCAAGACCCATAGAAGAACTTATTTCAAAGCACAGAATCTAAGCCAAATCAACCTGTCAAGCTAAAACCAAGACTTGGGGAAAAGACACTGACAGAGACATGCAGCAGAATTCAAGAGCTCCTGATACTCTTGGCTATTCACAAATATTTCTGGGGGTTTGGTGGACACATTTTGTGGTCTCCTAGAAAATCCCAGATACCATACAGAGACCCCAAATATAACCAGAAAAGACAAATGAGGTATTTTTCAGACCTGATATTCAGACCAAATGCACATCCCTATATATGACAATGGTTTTACTGATACATAGACATATATATAAAACAAGTCTATGCTCTTTTTCTTGCTGTTGTTTTGTAACATAAAAGATTATTCAAAAAATGGAAATCCACTAGGCATCTTACATTAAGCTAAAAACTGACACAAATTACCATGACCCAGCCCCTCAGGCAGTGATGCAGCTGTAAAGATTAGATCCTGGTATATCGTGATCCTTCAGCTTTTAGCACTGTCATGGTCATAATCCTTAGCAGAGGACATGGAAGGGTCTCCAGACATCCAACTATTACAAATTCACTGCCTGAATAAGATTGCATCCATGCTGAAGAAATTCCCAGGACTATATCTAACCCTATACCTTCTCTCAACTCCCACACTCAACAGACAATCCAACCTTGGAGAAAACTTTTTGAAACCAAAGGTATTCACAAATAAAGGTAAATAATCTAACTATTTAGATACTTAAGAAATCAGCAGCTGGAAATGGGGTTTTTCTGTCTGCCTTAATACAAAATAGCTTAGTCTATCTGTGGAGTAGAGCTACCATCCTTGGCAATATGTAACTCTCATTTTCTATAGCTAGTGTCAAGGAGTCCAAGCCTGACCCACATGGGTTCTCAGAGCTGGTGCACAGAAGAAAACAATCCTTGTATAAATGTATGAATATTTGGATATTTTTCAGAAATAGTTTTGTCTCTAGGTAATACACCACTCTAAAAATATACAGCAAAAGAAAACAAGAAAACTAGCTCAACTATCTAACACATTTGAAACCTGCATTAGATGGCACAACCTTAAAGTCCCAAAAGTTAAAGGTCATAGATTAAGCATCCTCTGCATTGCTGCCCACTGCAATATATGCATATATATACATGCATATATATATAAGCATACTCATCCAGAAGGACTCACCCAGTGGCAGTGGCTGTCGTGACCAGTGCCCAACAGCCTCCCTTCTTCCAGGAATTCCTTGGGAGTAGCACCTACTTCACCACCAGCCCTCTTTCTGCTGCTGCTGCATCGTGCTCGCTGCCACTGGCTGAAGTCACTTCCTTAAGCTGCACCCAGGGTGGACTGCTCCCTCTGTCCCACCCTTGGTATGACACTGCTCCCCCTACACCATTTCCCCAACCCAAAAGGGTCCTGGGGGCACATGCTTTCTTCCTGCCATTTTCTCCAACAAAGTGTTTTGGATTTCTTGTGTCTGTGAAGTGAAAATAATTAGCAGTCTAATTCTCATGCAGACTGGGGCAAGTCACTACAGTAATGTTCTTCCCTACACTGTAAACATTTCTGGCTTCATACATTTACAGTATTTTCTATAGCCAACAGTCCATTATTCTCACACAATAAAACCTTCCACTGAAGGCTATCCAAACGAAGGATGGAAGAAGCCCTTTCACACCATCCAGACTGCATGAATGAAGCACAGGAAACTTGTGAGATGCTACTTGGAGATGCAGATATGTGTATTTTCTAAATTAGCATATTTAGGCAAGTTTCATCATAATTCTCAGTTTTACTTCAGCTTGTCTATATAATTTCAGCAGAACTATAATTCTTGAAATACCAACAACATATGTTAATTTGCATATTTTGCCTCTGTGATTTGCACAATGAAAACAGTGTTTGTAATGCTGCAAAGAGAGCTAGTAACTTTTACTTTGACCTGCAGGCCTTGGTTGAATCTAACTTCCTTTTGCTGCTTCTTACCAGACTCGGGTGTGTGTGTGAAAAACCACCTGGATGAGTAGTAGGGTCAGGGTCTACATCCAGTTCATTTCTTCTGGCTTGGCTCTTGGCTCTTCCTATATCAGCTTATCTCTGAAAGTTCAAAGTCACAATCACATCAGGACATGCTAAAATAGTTGTGCTTTATTTGCATGTGTGCATGCTTTCTTTTTCTTTTTTTGTCCCCCATAGGGGATTTTTTAATTGCATTTTCTATAAACTACAAATAAACAAGGAAAGGTAACTACAAACTACAGGTGAAAGTAAAGAAAAACTACTAAAACCCCAAGAGATGGTGGTCATACACAATGCTTACAAAATTAGCTTCTAGTTAAATAAGATTATACTTTGCTACGTTAAGTGAGTACACAATTCTTATTGCTTGTACTAAAATCTCCAACAAATCTGTCTATATAAAGAAATGATTTAAATTCATTTAAAACAGAATCTAGAGAGCAGTCACAACTCATTTTTTATCCTTTTTATTTCTCAACCGATAGCTTAGTTTAGGGGCAGCTGCCCCAAGTTCAGAAAATGAGTCCTCATCAGAAGGTGCCAGTACTCCTTCTTCTTCACTTCCCTTGCTGCTGCCATCTTCATCTTTATCCTCTTCACCTGCTGGACCAGCACGTTGATGTAGAAATTTGTGTGCCTTTACAACAGAGTCAATTTTTCTTTCTGATCTTTAAATTTGAAGAGCATGACTTCTGGAACATTCCATCTGTAGGGGACATTGTTTTTCTGTAAGAACAGTGCCAAGTCTTTGAATTTCTTTCTCTTTTTCCTTACTTCAAATGGAATGTCCTTCAAAACTCTTATTTCTTTGTCTTTGATTTTCAGGATGGCTCCACTTGTTGCTTTCAATATTTGGTCTCTTACGTGTCTCCTGGAGAATCTCACCACAATCTCGCTGGGCAGATTATTCTTTCTTATGTAGTCAGAATAAGACCTATAGATCGTATCTATTTCATTTTGTACAAAATCCGCTTTTAAATCTGCAACCGGACCCAATGCATCACACATAATTTGCTTCAAGTCTTCTCCTTTTGCTTCAGGAACTCCCTGGAATCTTAAGACATAGCTTACCTTTTCCATTTGCAGCTGTAAAAGTTGAGCCTCGTCAGTTGCTTTCTTTTTTTCCATCACCTGCGTTTGTTTTTTAAGCTTCTGGGTGTTGACATCCACTTCTTTGAGCTCTTGCTCCATTTTCGCTGTCTTTTTGGTAGTTTCCTTCAACTGGCTTTGTTGTGCATTGAACGTCTTATGGAGCGATGTCATTTGTTCCAGCAAAGGGTGCAAAGCCTCAGTCAGCATACTTTGGAAATCTATGGTAGTGTCCTGTCTAGGAACAGAACTCGCTGGACTGGCATTTCCGGCAGGGAACTTCAGTTTCGGTTGCTTATCCTTCTCCTCTCTTCTCGGAGGCACCATGTTTGAGAGTTGTTTACTTTTTAGAAAAATTTATCAAAGTCTCAAGATCCTTTAGAAATGCTTGGTACATTCTCAAAAGTTCCATATTATAGTGTAATTCCATTTTATAATCCACCCCCCCTATAACTTTAACAGTTCAGGTTTTTTTTCTTTTCGAGGCCGAGGACCCCCCCTCGTTCTGTTAAGCGGAGGCTTTCAACTTACTTTCTAGTGTCTTCGCTTATACAATCACTCACATTACAGCATAGAGCTTGCCTTTTGCGATTAACTCACCCGGCCACCAAGCGCTTGTCCTGGTGTGCGTCCCCACGTCCATTCCTGGAAATCAGTGGCGGGACCATCGGGGCAGGGATCGGCCCCCCTTCGCTGGCTGTTTGCTGAAGGAAGGGCTTTCCAAGCACCCCATGGCTAGGAGCCCAATGCAAGGGCTCCGGGGGTCTGTGTGTACCATCGCACCCCCTCCCATCCACCAATTCAAGTCATGCGTCTCCCAGAGCTCCAGGAGAGCACGGCCACCATTGAGGTAGCCAAAACTGGAAGTCCTGTGTGCTTGTTTTCTTCAAGCCTTTAGATTATTATTACTATGTTTGTGGTTTTAAAGACTCACACCTAATCAGTGAGACATGAAGTTTGGGACGGTGTGGGGAAAAACACTACCCAGTTGCTTAAGTGGAAAGAGGTCAATTGGCTGCTGCTGTGGGTTGGTGGATTTTTTTAGAACCAGTTCTCAAGGAATAGAAAGCAAACTGAGGGAAGTAAGAGCGCACAGTGCCAGCCAGCAGAAAGAATAGCAAAGCACAGGAGAAGCTGAAAGGAAACTTTCAGGGTTTCCCTTTTCACTCCCCCCCCACCCGGCAGCATTTCATTGCCTCCAGGGATTCTCTGTATGATTGACAGTGCTTGAAGTAGATAGTCCATGGAAACAGTGAAGGAGAGATATCAGAGTCTACCTGCACTTCAGTCACGATACATATTTTGATTTTCAGTGCATCTGATTTTTTACAGGACCAAACAATGCATGCCTTTGACTGACCAATTTTTGGTTGTGCCATAAGACATGCAGAATGTATACGTATGCACAAGTATGCACTTGGCAAGTACTGATCAACATGGTTCTGTGCACTGGCACTCTGGATAGAAAAGAAGAGAGTGCTTCACATCAGGATTTGGGTCTTGTTCGTATTCTAATATTCCACACTTTGGCCAAGCTTTTTCTGATTCATTAATCTTCTACCTTTCTCCATCTGTCCCATTTATTTTATGCTGTTACTGTCAGACAGTGAATACAGTCCTTCATTTTACCCATCCATTCTGCATGTCATTTGACAAAAGCAACCATACTATTAACGGTGTCATATATGCCTACAATGTTCTGGGGCAAAAGAGCTCACCTTGGGGTACTTCAGTCACCTGTACAAGTTCAGGGTGTAGTAGTCCTGGGCCTAGCACTGTGTTAGCTATGTGTGTGGTGCTGACAGCTGTCACACATCTGGATGGCTGCATTAGGATTGTTCCATTTTAGTACTGTTGCTTTTATTTCTGAATTCTGCAGAGCATTGTGCATTGTGTGTTTTGTCGCAACTACCATCGTATCATTATCTTTTTGCCTCCTCGGTATTACCAATGCACTGAGAAAACACTGCAGATAATTAATCTTAACCTGATTTCATGTACAGTTCTATCAAAATTATTTCTGTTTGGTGCTGAAACAACAGAGCCAAATTGAAACCTGAATAAAAGTTTGGTGTATATCCATACTCTCTACCATCCCCAAAGATGTGTAGGAAATGGTGGTTGAAACAGCACAGGGGTAGTTTGCCTGTACAATGCTTTTTGCAAAATGAGCCCTTCCATGACCTTGATCAGGATTTAAGTCAGCAGGCTACATTTTTTAAAAAAAGTTTGCAAACTGGCATATAACTTTAATTCATAAACTCAGTGCATGCTTTGTTTTTTTGCTGTTGTTGTTTTTTGTTTCATATTTATCTTGTCAGAACTGTTTGAATTTGTGGCCTATGAGCAGGGCAGAAAGAACATCAACAATGCAGGCAATGCTACTGTAATATTTGCAAATTGATAATGAATGTACGTAGAGCAGGGTTTTTATCAGCAGTATCTTAATTTGTTTATTTAAGCAACTAGGCAGGCAGCACAGAGTTTTCTGAAACCCATTTCACCCCAAATGTAATTAAAAATGAATGATCTAATGGATCTAAAGGCAACACAGTTTTTCTACATTCTCTGAGAGCCAGCAGAAATGGCAGGAGGCTCACTTTAAAAACTGCTCTAGTTGTGCCCAGAATTATGTGTCTGGTGATAGCTTCTTCCAGCTGACACAATCATCCCTGCTATTTCTGACTCTGATTCCATCCCAGGGAGAGAAATGCAGCTGCTCCAAGCAAGGCAAAGAGCCAAAGACTAGATCGTTGTGCTTGACTTTCACTGTTAGTGGAAAAGCTTCCACCAATATTTCAGTCCTCAACTGGTGACTATAGCAGCTGGACCCACATGAAGCTGTCTAATACTGAATCAGACCATCATGGTCACTACTAACTGCTCTGACTGGCAACAGCCCTCAGGAGTCTCAGGAGGAGATCTTTCACATCACTAACTCTCTGGTTTTTTTTAAAAAAACACATGAAGATGCCAAGGATTTGCAGAGCCTACCACTGAGCCATGGTCCCACTCAGAAATCTTACAGTGAAGATAGATATTCTTAAGTGGGTTCAGGACACATTTGTTTGACACAGAGGCATTTGTTTCTTGGAAGTTGGGACAGAAAATATGTGTGAAAATCCCACTTAGTATGTAAGTCTGTCTTCAACCATATTCTATTCACTACTGTCTGTGGCAGACTGCTACAGGAGAAAACTAGCAGTGCCACCACTATGGCTGGTCAGAAGATAGTACTGCCAATTTAGCAGGAAACAGATAACTTAAGGTACCTGGAAAGGTTTACCTGGAATACTTCACCTGGTGAAATACTTGGAGAACATCTTCTGAGAAGAGTGCATACAAACTATTTAGGCTAAAGCAGATTTGTGTGGACATAGGAGGTACTGTAGCCCAGAGATGCTGTCTTTACCCTAGAGCACAGGGGCACCCCACTTTCTAACCTGAGCCAGAGACCCACAAACCCAGACCAAGGAAGACACTCCTGGTTCTGAAATGCAGAGCAAGCCATAACAGAGCAAGTCATAAAATGCAGAGCAGTGGCGCAGGCTGTAAAATGCCTGCTGTAACATCAATGAACAGCCACTATGGCTGTTCGAGACCCACCACGGCCGGGGTGAGCTCCCAGCCCTAGTCCCAGATCCCGCCCACCCAGCGGTTCAAAAGCATTAAATAGCAAGTAGATAGATTGGGTACCTGCCCTAGGTGGCAGGGGGCACCCTCCTCCTCGGGAGGTGTGCAGCAAAAGCATCGGTGGCAGCGGCGGAAGCGGTGTGGTGGGCGAGCAGCCATGGGGACCCAGTGAGCACGACGTCAAGCGACGGAGTCTGGCGGAGTCATGGGGGCGTGGTGATGTGGCGGCATGGCATGGCGGAGCCAGCAGGACGTGAGCCGGAGCTGCAGCTGGCGTGGGGCCGCGCACCAGGATGGGCCCGCTGGAGGAAACTGCTGGACTGAAAAAGACCTGTTCCAAGGCACCAGGAGGTGGAACGCCGACACCTGAAGCCCGGTTGAAGGAGCTGGATAACAACAAGCCCTGCTGCCTGGGTGCCGGTAGGAAGTCACTTCCCTATATAATGTGCCCCCAGATAGGAATTGAAATTGTATGTAAAACCGCTCAGAGACCCTCTGGGGTTAGAGCGGTATATAAATTGAATGTTAAATAAATTTTAAATATAAAACTCTGGAAAAAGGCTCTCCATTTTCAGCTGGAAAAGCAGCCCTCAGAGTGAACCTCCAGTTTTCTCCCCACACCCAGCAAAAAGTATGCATATGAAACAATGGGTTCCACCAGATAGGTATCTGCATTTCTAAAGGCTATTCAGTTGCCACCTGGCACATAGCCCTTTTATCTCCAGAACTTCACCTAGCCTGTTTGTGTGACCCCATGTCTATGTGAGAATCCTTTGTCTCCAAACCTGTCTTTTTCTGCTTCATCTCTCAGGATATCGAGATAAACCAATCATACATTCAAATGTTTAGTGATCCTCCCTGATGCTAATCAGGGACTTGTCTCCCACCTTTTGCCTTTGGCACTCAGCATCAATGTGCTGTGGTGATCTCAGCAGGGTATAATGACACAGAGTCCACCATTTTCTCCAGAGGAACTGATGTCTGCTACCTGAAGAGCAGTTGTAATTCTGAGTGATCTCCAGTCCTCACCTGGAGATTGCAACAACTGTTACCCAGGAAGAAATGGCTGGTTTGGAGGGTGGAGACTATGGCATTGCAGCTGTCTGAGGTCCCACCCCTCCTCAAACCTCACTCTCTCGAGGCTGAGCTTGCCAGACTCAGGGAGAAAGAGGCGGCGGCAGTCATGGAGATGCAAGGCTTTTGGTAGAGGTGGGGCCAAGTGCAGTTTGGTGCCGCCCCCCAAAAAACGGTGTCTTCCCCTCCAAAAGTGCCACTGAGGTGCCCCACGCGTCCGTCCGGCGGTGGGCTCCCCTCTGACTGGCAGCGGCCACTCACCGGGGCTGGGGTGGGCTCAGGCGGCCTGTCTTTCAATGGGGGCTTGGCCTGGCCTGACGTGCCCACTCCCTGTCCCCCGGCCAGCAGCCGGTCCATGCAGGCACAGAGGCTGCTGCTGCAGCTGCCACCCACCAGCCCCGGCTGCACACTCGCTCGCCCACCCCTCACCCGCCCGCTTCAGGGGCTCCCTTGAGCCTACCTTCCCAGGCGCCTCCTGCCTGCTGGGCTGCCACTTCTCAGACAGGGAGGGGCACCTCGGGGAGGGCCAAGGTAAGTGGGACGGGAGGGAAGGAGGGAAGGAACTTTAATGCCGGTAGCTCACAAGGTAGCATTTTTGCTCACAACACTCCACAGCTCAGAGGGAGCGTTGGTTCCTGGTATCTGAAGAAGTGAGCAGTGACTCACAAAAGCTTGCACCCGGCCAACAATGTTGTTAGTCTTGAAGGTGCTTCTGGACTCACCTGTTTGGAAGGCCAGAGAGATAACCGACATTTATATGATCACGGGTTGAGACATTTCGTTCTTCCTGCCGGGGCGCACGAATTTCCAAGCTGACTGGAAAGGACAGGCCCTCCCCTCCTCTCTCTGTCTGTCCCTCCCCCCCGTTTGCAAAGACTGTGGCTTATGTGTGTGCTTTTCTGCAGCTCCGTTGGAAGCAGCGTTCCCTCTAAGCTGAGTGAGTGTGCACTGGCTCACAGTTTTTTAGCCTCCAGCTCACACATTTTGTCTCGGCTCAGGAAGGGACGGCTCCAGAGCAAATTGATTTATGTGGCAGCGGAGGGGGTTGGGGACCCATCGGGATCCTTCTCTCCAGGCCCTGCCTGGAGATTTGCACCCCCCATAATTGTTGGGCGGGGGCGCTAGAAGGTAGCCCCGCCTAGGGCACAAAAACGCCTGGTGGGGACAGTCCCTGTTTTCCCGCACTTTTTGGCCTTGGGGCAGCTGGGAACTGTAGGCCAGCAGATAAGGAAGCCCCATTCAACCCTGTGAGTGATACCCCTGCAGGCCCCTCTCTGGAACTACAGCTCAATTAAACCTTATGGGGGAACATTTTAAACAAAGAACCACAGCCATCTTACAAACACAGGTAACTGCCATTTCGTGACACCTATCAACAGCCACTGAGGGAAAAGTTAGTCCCACACAAGAAAAATGTCTTCTTCAAGAGCGAAAGCTGTTTGCCAGTAATTCTGACAGGGCACAGTGGCTGAAGGGGGAGTGGGTGGGGAAGAGGAGTAGACCCAGCACCTGGCCAATGGCCCGTGAGTACTCTTGAGTGGCGGCTGATGGGCCAATGGCTGAGGGAGAGCATGGAATCTTGCCACCCCAGAACAGGGTTATTATATAGGAGAGATATAGCTTAGGGCTGCTGTTACAGACATAGAACCAATGCAGCAGAAGGCACTGAAGTAGGAACAGGAGATAAAATGATCCTGTGTATAAAATGGGTAAGATGAAGGAAGACACAGGCCAGAAACTAATACTTTAAAAGCAAGGGCTGCTGTTAAGAAAAAGGCATTTCTGAAAAAGCAGGCAGAATTTCTTGAGCAGAACAGGACTGGATCTCTTGATGTGGACAATTGTGTAAACCAGGAGTTATACCCTCTCTAACCTTCAAAGGGCTAAAAGAAAAATATACATTGGGGAAAATTAGTAGCAACTGTGCATTAGCAGAACACAGACAAAACAGTTTGCAAAACTTCACTGGGCATGAGCAAAATAGAGACCTCCTGTTCATTAATACATACCTTGGACTAGGTCCAAAGGTGTCCTCCCCTTGCAGAAGAGCCTTCTTTCCCACCACATTTGTGAAAGGTAGATTCATTAATGAACAAAAGGGCCCATCAGATCCAAACAGCAAGGAAATCAAGACTAGGGTTCTGTGTCCAAACAGATTGTGACATTATAGCAAGAGTTCTTCACAAATTAGCAACAAAATTAAAACAGGCTTTTCAAATACTGTGTGCATGCTATGACTCTGGTCACCAAAATAAATTTTATGCATAATGCCTGACTCAATTTGTAACATTTCTCATAGAAGTGGAAACTAAGTACCATGCAGATTGAATGTTGGCAGTATTTTACAGATTCCTAAGAACAAAAGGCTGCAAGCTGACAGGATTTGAGGAGTGTTTTGAATGGGAAGAGGGAACTGGCACATTTTTGTCTGTTGCTGAGTTGTTCTTGGTGAGCCTGAAAAAAACATTTACATATTCAACATTAAAAGGAAGTGGCAGTGCTTTTGATCCTCTTTTATATTTTCTTGACCAGTATGCTTACCATTCCATCAGTTTTTGGAACACATACAGGGCCATACAAAAAAAATGTTGCATGATTTCTTGGTACTAGGCTTATAAACAGTCAAAGGCATCATTCCTGAACAGGTCTATTTGGAAGTAAGCCCCATGTTATTAAATGGGACTTACTCCCAGGAAAGTTTCTTTCGGGATGCAGCCTGAATTTCCTGAAATGCTTCTTGTGACTGCATGGAATTCACTGTAAGGGCAGAATGGTGATGGCACAATTGTATCAACCTAGTGACAAAGGGACAGTAGTATAAGTTTAAAAAGTTAATAAGAGTCAGGAGAATGCAGCGAGTGTTTGGCAGGATGGGATGGGAGCCTTGTGGTGTGTTTGTACAGGGTAGTATGTAGAAGTAAAGCAGGTTACCTAATAAACTCACAGGACTTAGCAAGTATTTAGCAAGTATAGAAGTCAACAGGATATGATTTCTTAAATTTTAAGGAATGCTGCTTCATTTCTCAATGTTTCCTTACAGTAAACAGATAGCTCTTCAGGACAGGGAAGGAAAAACAATTAGTATACCATAGGGAAAGTTAGTATGCCATTGGAAAGAGTTCTAGCTTAGCTTCAGTCTGACAAGCTTTTCTATGTTCAGGGATTTTGTTTTTTATAAAGGGGAGCATATACCATCCTTCAGCATCTCAAGTGGTACTACATTAAAAGGGTTTTGCTGAGCATGACGATCAGCTCACTTTGCTTAATGTACATCATAAAATTCTCTAGGGGGGTAATATGACCAGGATGTGGGAGCGATAAGAAAACTGATTCCTCATTAAATAACAATTCCAATTTAATTACTTCTAGATCTCAGGTTTTTTTCTATGTCATCCTCTGTTCTCTGAGTGAAAGGCCATTCACGACATCACTGTTCATCCCAGGGCACCTGGTTCTGTGCCTTACAGGGCAAATGTTTTCCTACATTAGGAAATAGCCCTGCCCATAAGAGGATAACTATTAAGTCATTTGGCCTGGCTGGATAATGAGATTTTCTTCTGGATTTTATGGAGCTTCCCTAATAGCTTACTTGGTTCATGGTCATTAGCTAGGTTGAAAACATTAACTGTAGGAAGGGAAGCCAATATTTGATATATCATAATTATTTAATTAATAATTCTGAAGAAGACAGAGTCAGGATTCAAAATGATCTAGATAAGCTGGAACAGTGGGCTGAGACAAATAAAATGAATTTCAATAGAGATAAGTGCAAAGTCCTACACTTAGGTACAAAAAAATCAAAGGCACAGATATAGAATGGGAGGGACTTGGCTTGACAGCAGCACATGTGAAAGGGATCTGGGTGTTCTGGTTGATCACAAGCTAAACGTGAGCCTGCAGTGCAATGTGACTGCGAAGAAAGCTAATGTAATCTTAGGATGCATTAACAGAAGCATTGTGTCCAGATCACAGGAGGTGGTAGTTCCGCTCTATTCTGCTATGGTCAGGCCTCACCTGGAGTACTGTGTCCAGTTTTGGACACCACATTTTAGGAAGGATGTTGACAAGCTCGAGTGTGTCCAGAAGAGTGCAACTAGGATGGTGAGAGGGTTGGAATCCAAGTCTTATGAGGAAAGGCTGAAAGAGTTGGGTATGTTTAGCCTGGGAAAGAGAAGGCTTAGAGGGGACATGATTGCAGTCTTCAAATATTTGAAGGGCTGTCATGTAGAAGATGGAGTGGATCTATTCTCTCTTGCTCCGGATTGCAAGACTAGATCTAATGGGTGGAAATTACAAGGGAGTCGATACCATCTAAATATCAGGAGAAACTTCCTAACTGTAAGAGTGGTTGAGCAGTGGAACAGACTGCCTTGGGAGATGGTGGATGCTCCTTCACTGGACGTTTTCAAGTGG
>NW_015163140.1:112305-117241 GCF_001447785.1 Gekko japonicus
CATCTTTTGGACCTTTTTCTTGACTTTTTAAGTGTTGGCATCCATTTCCTTCACCTTCTCAGCTGTTTGCTCCGTTATTTTTAAAGTCTCAGTCAGTTGGAGCTGCTGAGCTGCAAGATTTTGGTTAGTCAGCTGTTGTTTGATGTTAGTCATCTGGTCCAGCAGAGGGCGCAAGGAATTTGTCAACATTTTGGAGAACTCAGTGACCTCTTCTGGTTGAGGGCTCAAGATCCTGGCTGGTTTCACTTTTGCTGGTTTGTCCTTCTCTGCCTGCTTCCCCGCCATCTTTATGGATTGTTTACTTTTATGAAAACTTGCTAAAGTCTCTGAAATATGCCCAAAAGCTTATCCGTGCTCTGGTAAGTATCTCAAAACAGATTTCAATGCTTTTTCTTCCGCTTCCCCCTTACTATTTTGTTGTTTAGTTCATGCGCATGGGAGGGGCCCCTCCACCGCTTGCTTTTTTCACTGTTCCCAGGGGGTAGCTTTCTTTTTAAATTCTCGTATTCGCTTTAACCCACCTCACTGTTCATTGTTGGTCATACGACCTTGCTCGGCACACGTTCAAAACGCTCGATCTCCAATGCTTGTCCTGGTCAGCAGCTCTAGTTCCATACGGACACTCAACGGCAGGACTGTCGGGGTGGAGGAGTGCCTCAATTCCCCAGCATCGTGCTGGTGAAGAGGGCACCCCGCAAAATCCCCATGGCTAAGCCTTTTGCCAAGGTTCTGGGGGTAGTGACTCGTCGCCCCCCCTCCTTTCTGCTGGTGTGCAGATCACATCCCCGGGAGGTCTGGGAGATGCGTCCAGCAGCATGTCACCATAAACTGGAAGTCGTCTGCTGATTGCATTGTAAGGTATTGTACTGCACTATCTGAACATGTGGAAAATAAACTGGAAAAAGGTGAAAACTCTTTGTGAACAGCCAAAGGATTCACTGAAAAACTGGCTCCCTGTTCGGACCAGTGAACAGACCACAAGCTTAAACTATGTTGGATCCCCAAGCATCGAGAATAAATCCACGTTTTAAGAAAAGCAAAATTTATTTCAAAGCGTTGACGACATACTCAAACACGTTCTTTGTTAGAACTGGGGATACACAGTTAGATCAAGCATAATAAAGGAACTTCAAAGAGATACAGGTCCAATGAATAACTTTCCCGCTGGCGGGCTAATGGAACGGTTGCGCGCCCAGTCCATGGGAACCAGGCAGGATATTAGACATAACACAGGTGCAGTAGTCATGGGAAAAGCAATAGCCAAGCATTACAGCATCTTCTCCCCCACACAACCTCCAGCAGTTATCTTTTGCATTCCAACGCAGGAGCAGGATGATAGAAACCAAGCCGGGTGCAACAGGGAAAGAATATGTACACAGAGGTCACAGAATAGTATGCTTACCATCAGTTTTTGGAACACATACAGGGCCATACAAAAAAAATGTTGCATGATTTCTTGGTACTAGGCTTATAAACAGTCAAAGGCATCATTCCTGAACAGGTCTATTTGGAAGTAAGCCCCATGTTATTAAATGGGACTTACTCCCAGGAAAGTTTCTTTCGGGATGCAGCCTGAATTTCCTGAAATGCTTCTTGTGACTGCATGGGATTCACTGTAAGGGCAGAATGGTGATGGCACAATTGTATCAACCTAGTGACAAAGGGACAGTGGTATAAGTTTAAAAAGTTAATAAGAGTCAGGAGAATGCAGCGAGTGTTTGGCAGGATGGGATGGGAGCCTTGTGGTGTGTTTGTACAGGGTAGTATGTAGAAGTAAAGCAGGTTACCTAATAAACTCACAGGACTTAGCAAGTATTTAGCAAGTATAGAAGTCAACAGGATATGATTTCTTAAAGTTTAAGGAATGCTGCTTCAGTGCTCAATGTTTCCTTACAGTAAACAGATAGCTCTTCAGGACAGGGAAGGAAAAACAATTAGTATTATACCATAGGGAAAGTTGCTTTGGAGCTGCGGTGGCTCAAGTGGTTAAGACGCCGAACTGCAGGCTGTGGAAGGTCAGTAGTTCAGCAGTTCAAGACCCGGGTGCCTCAAGACGGGGTGAGCTCCTGTCTCTAGTTCCAGCTCCTGCCAACCTAGCAGTTCGAAAGCAAGAAATTGCAAGTAGAGAAATAGGTACCACTTCGGTGGGAAGGTAACAGCGTTCCGTGCACCTTGGTGTTTAGTCATGCCGGCCACATGACCACGAAAACGTCTTCGGACAGCGCTGGCTCTTCGGCTTTGAAACGGAGATGAGCACCGCAACCCTAGAGTCAGATTCGACTGGCTTTCGAGCAAGGGAACCTTTACCTTTACTTTATAGGGAAAGTTAGTATGCCATTGGAAAGAGTTCTAGCTTAGCTTCAGTCTGACAAGCTTTTCTATGTTTAGGGATTTTGTTTTTTATAAAGGGGAGCATATGCCATCCTTCAGCATCTCAAGTGGTACTACATTAAAAGGGTTTTGCTGAGCATGAAGATCAGCTCACTTTGCTTAATGTACATCATAAAATTCTCTAGGGGGGTAATATGACCAGGATGTGGGAGCGATAAGAAAACTGGTTCCTCATTAAATAATAATTCCAATTTTATTACTTCTAGATCTCAGTTTTTTTTTCTATGCCATCCTCTGTTCTCTGAGTGAAAGGCCATTCACCACATCACTGTTCCTCCCAGGGCACCTGGTTCTGTGCCTTACAGGGCAAGTGTTTTCCTACATTAGGAAATAGCCCTGCCCATAAGAGGATAACTATTAAGTCATTTGGCCTGGCTGGATAATGAGAATTTCTTCTGGATTTTTATGGAGCTTCCCTAATAGCTTACTTGGTTCATGGTCATTAGTTAGGTTGGAAACATTAACTGTAGGAAGGGAAGCCAATATTTGATATATCATAATTATTTAATTAATAATTCTGAAGAAGACAGAGTCAGGATTCAGAATGATCTAGATAAGCTGGAACAGTGGGCTGAGACAAATAAAATGAATTTCAATAGAGATAAGTGCAAAGTCCTACACTTAGGTACAAAAAAATCAAAGGCACAGATATAGAATGGGAGGGACTTGGCTTGACAGCAGCACATGTGAAAGGGATCTGGGTGTTCTGGTTGATCACAAGCTAAACATGAGCCTGCAGTGCAATGTGACTGAGAAGAAAGCTAATGTAATCTTAACAGAAGCATTGTGTCCAGATCACGGGAGGTGGTAGTTCCGCTCTATTCTGCTATGGTCAGGCCTCACTTGGAGTACTGTGTCCAGTTTTTGGCACCACATTTTAGGAAGGATGTTGACAAGCTCGAGTGTGTCCAGAAGAGTGCAACTAGGATGGTGAGAGGGTTGGAATCCAAGTCTTATGAGGAAAGGCTGAAAGAGTTGGGTATGTTTAGCCTGGGAAAGAAAAGGCTTAGAGGGGACACAATTGCAGTCTTCAAATATTTGAAGGGCTGTCATGTAGAAGATGGAGTGGATCTATTCTCTCTTGCTCCGGATTGCAAGACTAGATCTAATTGGTGGAAATTACAAGGGAGTCGATACCAGCTAAATATCAGGAGAAACTTCCTAACCGTAAGAGTGGTTGAGCAGTGGAACAGACTGCCTTGGGAGATGGTGGATGCTCCTTCACTAGACATTTTCAAGTGGAGGCTGGATGATCATCTTTCGGGTATGTTGTAGGGCTATCTTTCGGCTATGCTCCTGCAGAGTGCAGGAGGTTGGACTAGATGACCTGTAAGATCCCTTCCAACTCTAACGTTCTATGATTCTATGATTCATAAAATGGATGAGAGTATGGTAAAAATTAAGAAATAAGATCAGTTGAAGGTAAAGTTGAAAGGATTTCTCTAGGTCTGTTGCGTTACCTTTTTGGAACTCTGCTTTGCACTACATTCCACTTGTTCTTAATTTCTGTTTAATAAGGAGAATTCCTAAAATTAATCCAGGAATTGCAGCATGATTTTTTTTGCTATAACTTTCAGTTCCTTCAGTACATTTTCATCTTATCTCCTTATGAGGCAATAATAAAACATTGCCCCCCAAAAAGTGATTGTATGTATGGTTCCATAAAGGCCCGAACCCCATTGCTTTTGCACTTGGAAAAAGAAGAAGAGATTGGATTTATATCCTGCCCTTCACTACCCGAAGGAGTCTCAGAGCAGCTTACAAAATCCTTTCCTTTCCCCTCCCCACAATAGACACTCTGTGAGTTAGGTGGGGCTGAGAGAGCTCTTTCATGAACGGCTCGTGAGAAAACAGCTCTGAAAGAACTTGTGACTGACCGAAGGTCACACCAGCAGCTGCATGTGTAGGAGTGAGGAAAAGTTTGCTTGGATACTTTAATCTTGTTGACCAGTGTTCAGAATCATTGATTTGGTATTCAATACGTATTCCGCCAACTTCACAGCAAAGCCATTTGATAGGTGAACAGACCAGGAGCTGAATGTCTGATCTATTCATGTCTGTCATCTCTCATGAACAGCTGTTAAACAACTTTGTAGCTGTGCAGTATGTATGCTGGTGAGTTCCGTTTCCTTGCCCTACAAAGGCTTTGTTATTGTACAATAAGTGTGATCAGTTCTGCCCCAGTCATGGATGGGAGGATCAGGTAATTAAACAATGGTACAGGAAACTACATCTCCCATAAGGCTGTGTGAAAACAAGCATGCATGAAATAACACTGATAACAAATTGAAAAGAACAACAAAAGGGAAGCCTTTTTTAATGCACGGTTTTTAAATGCACTGACAGACTGATTAATTTTTTTACTATTTAATTATGTATTTGGCTGCTAACTGGTGTGTAACAGAAATAGGTCTGTGGGGAAGGAGGGAAAGTAGAATTCCTATTGAACAGAATATACATGTGTGAAACACTGCCGATTGCATTTTTTAGGCCCCTGGAGGGGATTTTTTATTGCATTTTTTAATAGACTACAAGCTACAATGAA
>NW_015163140.1:117583-139601 GCF_001447785.1 Gekko japonicus
TCACTCCCAGCTGCACTCTCAGGAACTCACGTGTTTTGGAAACAGAGTCAATCTTTTCTTTTTTATCGTGTAGTTTGAAAATGATTCCTTCTGGAATTAACCATCTGTAGACAATGCTGTTTGTTTGTAGAAAAAGGATTAAGTCTTTATATTTATTTCTCTTTTGTCTTATTTCAAATGGAATATCTTTTAGAATCCTGATGGTATTGTCCCCAATTTTCAAGGGTGTTCCTGTAGTTGCTTTCAGGATAGAATCCCTCACATGTCGCTTTGAGAATCTGGCCACTATTTCTCCAGGCAGATTATTCTTTTTGATGTACACGGAATACGACCTATAGACCACAACCATTTCGCTTGCAAGATACCCCGCTTTCACATCTGTAACTGGGGCTAATGCTTCACTTAGGAGTTGCTTTAGATTTTCACCTTTTAATTCTTGGACCCCTTGAAACCATAGGACCAAATTTGCTTTTTCCATTTGCAGCTGTAAAAGTTGTGATTCTTCCGACGCTTGTTTCTTTTCCATCTTTTGGACCTTTTTCTTGACTTTTTTAGTGTTGGAATCCATTTCCTTCACCTTCTCAGCTGTTTGCTCCATTATTTTTAAAGTTTCAGTCAGTTGGAGCTGCTGAGCTGCAAGATTTTGGTTTAGAGTCGTCAGCTGTTGTTTGATGTTAGTCATCTGGTCCAGCAGAGGGCGCAAGGAATTTGTCAACATTTTGGAGAACTCAGTGACCTCTTCTGGTTGAGGGCTCAAGATCCTGGCTGGTTTCACTTTTGCTGGTTTGTCCTTCTCTGCCTGCTTCCCCGCCATCTTTATGGATTGTTTACTTTTATGAAAACTTGCTAAAGTCTCTGAAATATGCCCAAAAGCTTATCCGTGCTCTGGTAAGTATCTCAAAACAGATTTCAATGCTTTTTCTTCCGCTTCCCCCTTACTATTTTGTTGTTTAGTTCATGCGCATGGGAGGGGGGCCCTCCACCGCTTGCTTTTTTCGCTGTTCCCAGGGGGTAGCTTTCTTTTTAAATTCTCGTATTCGCTTTAACCCACCTCACTGTTCATTGTTGGTCATACGACCTTGCTCGGCACACGTTCACAACGCTCAATCTCTGATGCTTGTCCTGGTCAACGGCTCTAGATCCATACGGACACTCAGCGGCAGGACCGTCGGGGCGGAGGAGTGCCTCAATTGCCCAGCATCGTGCTGGTGAAGAGGTCACCCCACAAAATCCCCATGGCTAGGAGCCTTTTGCCAAGGTTCTGGGGGTAGTGACTCGTCGCCCGCCCCCTCCTTTCCGCTGGTGTGCAGATCACATCCCCGGGAGGTCTGGGAGATGCGTCCAGCAGCATGTCACCATAAACCGGAAGTCATCTGCTGATTGCATTGTAAGGTATTGTACTGCACTATCTGAACATGTGGAAAATAAACTGGAAAAAGGTGAAAACTCTTTGTGAACAGCCAAAGGATTCACTGAAAAACTGGCTCCCTGTTCAGGACCAGTGAACAGACCACAAGCTTAAACTATTGAGTGGTTGAGTATCTCTAGTAGGCATTTCCATTGGTTTAAATGGGAAATATGTTCTCATCTGTAACTCCCCTCACAAAACATTGGGTTTATACTTATCAGCCCATGTTCTCCCCCCCCCCACTTTATTTTATTTATTTAAAACATTTCTATTCCATCTTTTCACCCAAACATGGTTTCTACAGTGATAAACATTAAAACATTTCAACATGGAAGTCTTTAAAGTATATATAAAATTTAAAAGTCAATAAAAGCATATAAATACATAAACACACATAACAATACAACCAAGGAGGAGAACCAATAACAGTTATTGGGGGTATTCTAAACCAGGGGTGTCAAACTCATTTGTTATGAGGGCCGAATCCAACATAAATGAGACCTTTTGGGGCTGGGCCATGTGTGTCATAAAATGTAAAGCCAGGTAGTGGAGATATAGACTTTATAAAGGATACAAACACAAAGGGTTTTTTTTACTTAAAAACATGCTTAAAACATTAGCACCCTTGCAATATTTTGTTTATTTAACAGTATCTAATAACTGACACTTCTTGCTCTGAATTATTGCATCAAAGGCTGAGGTCTGACTGGCAGTTTGAAGTGCAAAGGAGTCGTGGCAAAAAGGAGTCCCGGTCACACTGCACCAACTGATGTGGGAGCATACCGGGGAGGAGGTGCAAGGGAGTTTTCACACTGTTGGCCCACCCCTGGCGGGAGCGTGGCTGTAAGTGGCTTTTTCTCACTCTGCGACGTGTGCCTATGTGAATAGGTGTGCAATTATCAATGTGGCTTGTTTGTGCGGCTTTTAGCGTTCACACTTCTGGGAAGTGGGATGGACGTGCTCTCTAGGGTTTGCTACCACTTTCACCTGGTATCTTTTAAACTCAGGAGGGAAGCGTTACAACACGGGCTGAGTATGGCTGGGGAACGCCTGACAGATGTGCCTGTGTAATCCTGTGTAATCCATTTGTGAAACGTTTCTGGCACGTGCCTATATCGGGGCAAACTGCCAGTCTGAACTCAGCCAAAATGTCTGTGCTGTTGCAATCTTGAGTATGCTGTTCTGGTATGTATCTGTAAGCTGCAAACCTATGATGGCGCAGCAGCAGCAAAACTGGAAGAAGGAGCAGAAGACAGCCAGTTCCACTGCAGACCTGATAGAAGCCCTCCAGGGGTCTGATCTGGCCCCCAGGCTGCATGTTTGACACCCCTGTTCTAAACAATACAAACAGGTCTTCACCTACTGGTGGAAGACAATAGAGGGAGACAGATGAACCTCCCTGGGAGAGAGTTCCCATGTTTTGGCACCATGAGCTGGAAGTTGTCATCTAGCCTCAGATTTTAGGAAGATATAAGAAAAGGCTCCCTGCTACTGTAACAGTGAAAGCAAAACATCTTTTTGAATATAAATTTCCCTTTCTCCATCCAATTCTGACACAATTCTCTGATACCACAGTCTTCATCCAAGGAATCACCCATTCAAAATTGCAGACAGAAAGGAGAAAAATTCGATTTTACTGACTATTATTTTATTTCCTTGCCAAGCAGACACATGGAGGCATTGAGTTACATTTTCCTCTACCTCCTCCATTTTCAGGATCCTAATCCTGAACCTAATTAAAAACACTAATTACATTAAATCCTGCTAAACATGCCCTTAACCTAGATTCCTTTATTTTTGCATTTTTCTTCTAGCCCTGACTGAACTGCTATTAGATGAACATAGAGATATGATCCTTCTTTTGTCTTGCTCTCCCCTGGTGTGTAGGTAAACTGAATCCTAACTAAACTTGGTAATGTCCACTACATTTCCTTTGCCAATACAGAACCCCTTTGTGCCATTTTTCTAGGTCCTCAGGCAGAATTTTGTGGGGATCAGTGAGCTGCAGGAAGAATGAGGAAGCAGGGAAGGTTCGTTCCACTCATGCAAGCTTTTAACAAATCCAAAGCAGTCAGGTTGACTATTGTAACAAGGGAAGAATGGAACACAGTAAAAACAGCTTTCATGTCTTTGACTGCCAGCCCAAGCAGCACTTTTCACCATACAAACAGATTAAAGAACTGGCATACCCTGTTCATCTTTGAAAATCAGAGACAATTTCATAGTAATTAGATACCCCCTTTTCTGTCATTATGGGCCCAAATTTGCAGATTTTAGCTATCCACAGATTTGCTCACACTTGAGAAATACATATAGGTGATGATACATGTATATATGAATCACACTTCTTATTCCACTCTTCCTCTAAGGAGCTCAGAGCAGCTTAAAACAAAATCAAGCGGGTAATATAACAACATTAGTTAGTATTCGTTATTATGGTGCCTAATTGTCTGGTTTAAAGAGTTCAAGCTGAATTGAGAAATAGATAGCAGGGTAAAGAGAGAGTTATATACTTGGGTGTGATAATGGAGCTGACAAGTAACCTTTCTAGCTAGCTGAGTAAAATGCAACTCATGAGATTTTTCCAAATATGTATTTTTACATAGTTTTTCCATCAATCATTGCTGCACTGAGGAGCATTTTCTGGATTCTGTAAGGAGCAAGTCTCTCCAGTTATTTTGCCTGTGTTGATACTGTTATCATGGGAGGCTGATACTGTTATCATAGAGAGTGAGCATTTACAGATTAACTTAAGCTTTCATTTACCATCACTCCCATCTTCAGCAAGCCTACCAGAAGGAAAGAGTACAAAGCAACACCTTTGTCTTATTACCTGCAGGTGCATTGCTGTTTCTGTTGGGGAGATGATGTAAAGTGACTTATCTCTGACTCTGTTCCTCCACCTTAATGCCTACATTTCCATAAAACCAACCAACATATTTTTCTCCTTCCCCTGCAGAAGTGTCACATTGGTTATCATGTTTTTACATGTATGAGGTACAGGACAACTCATTTCTGCTTAAATTTCTTCCCCCAATTTGGCCATACACTTGTTGGAGAGAGAATCATACATGGGTGCATGGTGTAGCTAAGACTGGGCTGTACTCTTGGCATTCTGGGAAGAAGGGTTGTTTTAGATTGGTTGGCTACCATTTTTTATTCTTCTGAGAATGTTAAGGGTGCAGCTTGATACTCTCTACATCCTGTGGCCAATGCAGAGCTTAAAATTATGGACAGAACCATCTTTCCCCCTCTTCTCCCCTTATTTTATTTTTGACATCCAGCCTGTGGAAGAGTACCTAACAGATATATTTTAAAAAATCTTTTTCTGGCTGTCTTATTTTGTGGTCTAAATAGCATATGGCAGACAATGACAAACAGCAGATTGATCTCAACGCTTCACCCTTTTTTATATTTCTCAGCTTTAAACTAGTGTTTTGGCGAGAACAGAGGGAAAAAAAGGTTTTATTGACAAGAGATATTTGTTTTGTTTTGTTTTGTTATATTTGGAAAACACATTCACAGTTGTCTAAAACCAGCCCAAAGGATAAAACCCATCAGAGATATTTAAAGAGTGCAATCAAAATGCAATATAACAGGCTGCCTAGGGTAGCTGTGAAGTCTTGTTTATTCTTCTTGTTGCTAATTTTATTTAAATAATGTAAAATGGTCAGAATCACATAGGGCTGGCTCAAATATGAGGGCCATCAATGAGGGGCAGTAAGTGGGTGCACCATTAATAACAACTGCAACCCTCTGCCAAGTTGGTGAAGCTCCAGACTTTTCCCACATGAACCACTTCTTTCTTTTTTGTGGTGGGTGCAGTGGTATGTCAGCAAAACATTCCAATATTCCTTACATTCCATTCAGTATTCTAATATATTATTCTGAAAAAGAAATACACTAAAGAAGTAGTGAGAAAGAAGAAAAAATACTATTAAGTTACCTCCACGCCTGAGAAGAGATGAATAGAGAGTCTAAGTTCACTTCCCACAATTAGAAAAGACAAGTGGAGACACGCAGGAAACTTGTGGGATGGTTATCTCATTCATCACACCTTTGCTTCCTCTCCTCACCCCCTACCTCTCTCACACTACTCTCTTTCTGCCCCCATCACTCTCCCAGCCTCCTGCCTGCTTCCTCCCCCACTCCACAGAGCAGCAGCAGCAGTGGTGGCAGTGCTCCTAGCCACCCACCTGCTTCCTCTCCCCCCACAGCAGCAGTGGCAGCAGTCTGGGAATCACAACGGATCTCCCAGCTACAGAGATCAATTCACCTTAGGGCTGCCAGCTCCAGGTTTGGAAATTCCTGGAGATTTGGGGGTGGACCCTTGGGACAGTGAGGCTTGGGATGGCAAGCAGCCTCAGCAGGGTATGATGTGAGGCCTGGCTCCAAGGCTCCCTCCCTCCCTCCCTGAAAGGCCAAAAGAGGCCTGGAAAGGGCCCTTCCCCCACCCTTTGCTGACAAAGCCAGTTAGAAGCCCTCCCCCCCGAACAGTCTAATCTCTCACCATTGATGCCTGAAGCAGATCCTTGCAGTGGCCATTTCAAAAGGTTTTGGGGGGAATTCAACAGTCCCTGAAGGGATTTTCGTAGTTTTTGGATTTTTCTACAAACCCAGGAAGTCTACTGACTGTGTAGGAAAAGCTGTTGGGGGAGAGTGAGCCCCCTTTTGGTGGAAATAAGTATCCACACAGAAAAAAAACTCTGGCTAATAGAACAAGGATACCTTTACACACTTATCCCCTATTTTGAGATATTTATTGCTTTGCTGTCTTTCCCTCCTTTAATTAAATCAAAACAACTATTTACCTTATCACCTTAACTTGTTATTTAGTTTTGTCTTCGCATATCTTAAAGCATCTTCATCATGTTACATGTTAATTTTCTGTTCAGCCTCTGTTTATAAGTTTGAACTCTTCCTTCTATTCCAATGTATTTGAAAAACTGTGCATGCACACAAAAGCTTATACCTTGAATAAACCTTTGTTGGTCTTAAAGGTGCCACTGGACTCTAAATCTGTTCATTTTTCACTAGGGATGCCAGCTCTGGTTTGGTAAATTCCTTAAGATTTGCTGGGGTTAAGCGTGGTTTTTGCATGGGAAAGGGACCTCAGATGAGTAAAATGCCATAAAGTCCACTCTCCAAAGCAGTCATTTCCTCCAGTGGCACTGATCTCTGTCATCTGCAGTTCAGGTGTAATTCCAGGAGCTCTCCAGGGTCCACCTGGAGGTTAGCAACCCTAAGCTTTCACCTTTCCCCATAGGAAAATGGAAACTGAATGCAAAATACAGAGACTCTGCAGCAACCATAACTGTCTTCATTTGTTTGGATCCAAAAATCCAAATAGGCTGTATTTTGTTTAGTTGTGTTTCTGAAGTTAATGATTAACAGTGCACTCTCATGCAGACTTACTCCAGTCTAAGTCCATTGAAGTCAATGTGCTTAAGCTGGAGTAATGGTGCATGAGTAATGCTGTGTAAGGCACGTTCAATTCAGAGTCTGAACACTTATTAAATGCCCCTCCCTCCATGTTTTAATATTAAGGTATTTGATGTATTGTAATCTCCTTGTTGGATATACAACATAACTGTTTTTGGGGGGCTTGGCAATGACAGAATTACATTGCACCAGTTTTGCTTGTTTTTTTTCAAATCAATTTTTACAAAGCATACATGAGGCAGTCAATTAAAAACTCTACAAAATGCATTTGGAATGGAACAACTTAACATCTTAGAAGAGAAAGTAACAATAGATGAATAGCAAATGTGTATGATTCCAAATGCTTACAAAAACTTTGGAGCTTTAGATGAGATAATGCATATCACTTAAAAGCAACTCTTTGAACAGTAGAGAAAAGGTTCTTTAAAAAAATGAAATGAAATGATTATCCCTAAGGAGCATTTCTATTATTCAAGGTAGACTTTAGGGTGGGTTGTTGGTTTTGTTTTGTTTTTTGGTCATGTTGAAGAAAGGCAAAATATGCTCTCAGTTGTATTCTGAGAATATACTTTTTATAAAGCAAATCTCCAAAGAAACAGTTTATAAAAAAAAAACCCAAAAAACACAACCCTAATAAGTGCTCGGTATGGGAATCTGAAGTGAAACACTTTTAAATATAAAATATCCAGGGAATTCTTAAAATAGCTAGGCTTCCACAATTCATAACAAATTTTGAAGACCTTTGCTTACCTTCCTGATGCTTATCTGACTTTCCTGTCTGGTGCTTCTCCCAATGGTTTTGGATCACTTCTCTCTTGCTCCTTCATCTGTACTTGTGCGCACAGTTCTGGGCAGCAGTATGTCATCCAGGTGCAGAGCTGCTAGGCTGGTAGTATCCAGAGAACATGTCAATGGATCCGTATATTATGTGCTTTTTTGGTATATTAGTTGTATATTATGTGCTTCCTTTTTCAAGTGAATTGGCTGTACGTTCCTTGGAGCATTACTTTTCCTGGAAGGCTTCCCCCTCTAAAGGTACTTCAGACACTAGTGGTAAAGTGCTCGGATCGGTGGTTAAATGCTTCTACTTTTCATGCTAGTGTGATTTATAAAGGATTGCTGGTTACATTGTTGTTGTTGTTTTCATGGGCAAAACCATAATTAACTTGCTGTGGTGAAGAGCCAGCAGCAGAGGCCAGAGGAGGCCCAATGTACTGGGTTGAAGGCAGCAGCTTCTCCAAGACTGGCTGGGCTCCACTCAGGATGGCAGTACCAGCACAATGGCTTCAGAAGGAGCAGGGTTGCCAGCCTTCAGATGGGGCCTGGAGATTTCCAAGATATACAATAGATCTCCAAACAGCAGAGAGCAGAGGGACCCTGATGATTTTCAATAAAGTGCTTATTTAATGGGGCACTTATTCTTTTCAGTTTTATATACTTTTGTGTTCTGTTATTTTGTGTACTAGCAGCCTCCCCAAAAAGGCCAGTGTGGTATAGCAGTTAGAGGTTCAGACTAGGATCAGGTTGGATTCCCTGTTCTGCCATGGAAGCTTACTGAGTGACCTGGGACCAGTGACTCATTCTCATCCTAACCTACCTCACAAGGTTGTTGTGGTGATAAAACTGAGGAAAGAAGAACAATATAAGCCACTTTGGGTCTTCATTGTAGAGAAAGGAAGGGTATAAAATGAAATAAACAGAAAATATAGCTGAATATGGTGGGCAGATAAAAGGCAGGGGGGTGAATGGGAAGAAGATAAGGATATATGGCAAGGTGAGGATATGGGGGTTGCCAGGAGGCAGAAAAGAGAAAATACTATGGGGAGGGGATACAGGGGAAAGTAGGGTGTTCCCTGCAAGTCCTTGTGCATTCTGTACCATGCAGCAGGGCCCAGCCCCCAGACATACAGAGTTTTCTCAGGGAGAAGCTGCTGGGGGGGGGGAGCTGAAGAAAGGGTAGCACGTAAAGGTAGGTTGGCTGGCAGGTGGGAAGGAGAGAAGGAAACAGGAAAAGAGGAGAGGCTATGGGGGCTTTTATGGAAGGGAGAAGGGTTATAGCGGGGAAGGGAAAATGAGATCTCCCCTACCAGTTATTGTGGGTCCCCCACTTGTAAAATATAATATATTATTCTACAGATACAATAAATGTAACCCATAGCAATCCATAAAGATCCATCTTTATGTGTGTGATCTGGTTCCCTCTTGTCCATATCAGAGAAGTATCAGAAGTCAAACCACCATATCCATTTGAATAAAAACCTCAAAAAAGCTTTTAGGACCAAAAAACTATTCAGAAGAAAGGCTTGTTAGTCTCATTATCCAAGAGCATATGATTATACTGTCAAATTGAGCATTATTTTGACTGGCACTCAATGAGTCATGTCTCTTCTTGGCAGACACCCAAAAGCTAGATTTAGGAATGGCTGCTGCTGAAGTTACAACAGATCGCTGGAAGGATTCAGTTTGCAGATCATGTGTGAGAATTAATTAGAGTAGAGTTAAATAAAACATGCATAGGATTTTCCTTTAAATACTTTGTATCAAAGTTTCAGTACTGAATTTATTTCAGAACGACAACATTCACCCCCCCCAAAAATAATCAAACTGTGAGGCTTCAAATCAATTAACAGTATCTCAAAGATCAGACCTGAAAAGATGAATGCCGAAGTAAAACAAGACTATTCATGTTCTACTTCATTCATGCTTGAATATTTAGGAACAGAGAGTTTGGAGATTCAGAATGAGGACTGGGGAGACATTGTTATCCAGTGCTCATTACTGCCTCTACTGTTCTCCTTGGTGTTGCACCCTTAAATTTGCTTAATTTCCTGACCATTTCAGTTGTTGATATTTTTTAAAAATGCTGCACATACTAATAAACACCCTGATAGGTAACATAAAGTGAAGTTACACACTTCAAAGCCAGTTGACCTGGATCTCTTACCCAAAGAAGCAGTCTCATATTTAATTGAGGAAATTAGCTTTAATGGAGACAAAGTGAGAGGGAGTAACTGGGATTCTCCACCTATGTATTTGGGGATTTTCCCTTAGAGAAGTCTTGTAAATAATCCAGTCAGATGTTCCACTGGAAAGGGTTTTATTGAAATAAGAATAAAAGGGCAAAACACACATGGGAAAAGCATACAAGCTAGCTAAGAGGAAATCAGGGAGGAGATGAGAGAAAGTAGTTTCAGGGAGGCTATAGCTACCGATCTCAAAGAGCGATGTCCACGGATATCTGTTTCCATATACTTCTCTTCTTTTGCTCCTAAGCATTGCCCCAGCTTTCTAACTGTTTTACTAATTACTTTTCATTGTTTGTTGCAACCCACTTCAAACCACTTGGATGAGCATCCAGGTTAAAAATAGCTTAAATAGATAGCTGTGGAAAACTTGACATCCTGATATCTTAACTGAATTGGCTGATGGGGAGTGGTGGTCTGACAATGGTTTATTTCTTTGGGTAAGCCTATGCCTGTTGTCATCATCACCATGGTACAAGTCTGAGCTCAGCAGGCCCTGCAACACCGCTAGCTCTGTATGGGCCACTTAGCTAAGATGGCTTCTGGCTACCAGTAGCCCTACCTGCTAAGTTAAAGGGACCGTCTGCTCTGTTGGGCTTGGTGGCTTTTTGTTTCCTTCTCATAATGGATCTGTAAATCAAACTCGTGGCTATGGAAATATGAAGTACGTTGCCAGAGAACAGTTAAACCAATCAGACAACTTCAGTAGATATACGATATCCCAAGACATTTTATCAAAGCCAGAGCTCTTTTTGTAGCAGGAACTCCTTTGCATATTAGGCCACACCCCCTAATGCAGCCAATCTTCCAAGAGCTTACGGAGCTCTTCTTACAGGAGCTACTGTAAGCTCTTGGAGGATTGGCTACATTAGGGGTGTGTCGCTTAATATGCAAATGAGTAAATATATGATATCCCAAGACATTTTATCAGAAGCTGAACAAAAATTAGTATTCCTGATTAAAGTTCCATAATTTAGTTGACCAGATATTGACATATATTGTTCAGATGCATTATGAAGAAGTACCCACCAGGTGTAATTTGATTTATGTGCACAATTGCATATGCTGATTAATAGTTAGATGTACAATTTTCCATCCTAAACGTGGGCATACTGCAAATGTGAATGTAGGCTTATTCAGTTCTTTACTGATATTGCCAGAGCCTCTTATCATTCAAATGTGATTTCATTCAGTCATAAAAGGAGGGTTTTCCCCCTTCTCTATACATTGTTGCCTTTTAAAATGTCTTTTTAGCAAAGCTGTAACAAATACAAAGACCTTCATTTTAATCTTTCATACCAATGTTCAGGGAGTTTTTCTCACACTGGTGCTTCATGAAATGGTTTTTCCTCATTGATTATGACTTTTCTCCCTTCGTGATTATTCACTTGTACTTTAATAACTAGAAAGCAGTTATTCTCATTTTCTCAGCTGCCTTTCTTCTGCCACTGGTAAGCAATGGCCTGACTTGCATGGCTGGCAATCAGCCTGCAGAAGTCACTGTTCAGCATGGGGGGGGGGAGGTATTTTCAACAGATTTCTGTATACTGTCTTTTATATTAGCATGGCCTACTACAGAGTGGTACTGATGGTTAGAGGACATTCATGCTAGCACTGAATATAAAATTATTACGCGCACACACCCCTGATCAGAAGGGTTCAGAGCATGAGAATCCATATGAGCAAAGAAGGGGACTTGGGAGTGGTGGTGTGAAGCCTACCTGCAGACTGTGACACAGCTCTCTGGAACACCACTGGGTTTATCCTTCTAAGAAAGCAAAGGAATTTTCCCTTTCCACCTTCAGTTACTTAACAGGTTCAAAGCATTGCAGCATCTTGCATGTTTACTGTGAAGAATGTCTTCACAGCAGATTTAAACCAAACTCTGGGATCTGATGGTCTTGAACAGGGTTAGTACTCTCTAAAACCTGGGCTATATTATGGCTATCTCTTTTTTTAAAGGGGAGTAGCTTCTTTGACATTTAGGAATTCTAAGGCTGAGTTCAGACTGGCAGTTTGAAGCACGAGGGAGTCGTGGTATTCCCGGTCACACTGCACCGACTGATGTGGGAGCATACTGGGAAGGAGGTGCAAGGGAACGTTTGTACTGTTGGCCCGCCCCTGGTGGAGGCGTGGATTTCTTTTTGGTAATCTGGAGATATGAGCTTATGTGCATCAGCAATTGTGGCTTTTGGCATTCACAATCCCGGGAAGTGGGATGAACATGCTCTCCAGGGTTTGCTACTACTTTCACCAGGTACTTTTTAAACTCGGGAGGGAAGCATTACAAGACAGGCTGAGTACGGCTGGGGAATGCCGGACAGCTGCACCTGTGTGAATGGCCCCTTTAATCCGTTCAAGAAATGTTTCTGAAACATGCCTATGTCGGGCCAAACTGCCAGTCTGAACTCAACCTAAATATCTCCCTTCGGCAGCTAACCCAACCATCAGGGAAAGCTAGAATGGTATGCATGATGCAAAGGAAGGATAGTGTTGTGAGAAAACTGAAATAGTTGGTTCAGAAAATTTAAAACCCATTTATACAGTTAATTTTATAAAGAAATCATAGTGTTTTTCTCTCCTCTATTTCTGTAACTTTCCAAGCACTTAGCAGCACAGTGAACATGGCTTCCAACATGATTTTTGCTAGTCATTTGTCTCAAGAGATATCTTTCCTCCATCATGTACACAGGAACCAACATTTGCATTCACCTACATTGTTCATGAATCTAAAGAATTTGGAAACATTTAGAAATAAAAGATTGGTATGCACCTGCCATTAAGTCAAGGAAGCCAGAATATCTGCAATACTAAAGGCTTGCCTACATGCAGAAACTCACATCACACCTCCAGCCAGCAGACAGTGCCTGACTGGCTACCTTGATTCAAGGAAACAAAAAACATCCAGAAATTGTAACATTCTTGTTTTTGTCATTTAGAAATTTAGGTGCTATCTTGCATTGTTTTGCTAAAAGCATCAGAGTAACCCCATTGCCTCTGGAATGTGGGAACATTTCCTAGGCCATAATGGCCCACATTACCAAAGCAGTTAGATTAATTGATGCAGTTTATAATTTCTATAGCTCAATTGAAATGTATGTGACCAATATGGTATAAAAGAAGGCAAGAAGCTTCATTTCAGGACTGACTCTCAGAGATCCAGGGAAGGCTTTGTCTTTATTCAAGGAAACAAAGAACATCCTGAAATTGTAACATTCTTGTTTTTGTCATTTAGAAATTTAGGTGCTATCTTGCATTGTTTTGCTAAAAGCATCAGAGTAACCCCATTGCCTCTGGAATGTGGGAACATTTCCTAGGCCATAATGGCCCACATTACCAAAGCAGTTAGATTAATTGATGCAGTTTATAATTTCTATAGCTCAATCGAAACGTATGTGTCCAGTATGGTATAAAAGAAGGCAAGAAGCTTCATTTCAGGACTGACTCTCAGAAATCCAGGGAAGGCTTTGCCTTTCATGATCTCTCTGGGTCAGTCCAGAAGCTTCTGTGCATGGGGAAATCTTTGTTCTGTATATTTAACCACTGACTGTATTTTTTTTTTAGGAAGTAAGTATTCTGTTTTGTATTCCTTGCTCTTCTTTAGCTAATAAACTATGTTGGCTGCGGTCACACGGAACGCTAGAGAGACAGAAGATAGGCGGATTTTCCGGGTGCAATCTCACCGCCACATCTGGGAAGCGTAGAGCTTCCGTGGCTCACCCGAGGCTTCCTGCCGAAGATGTGGGGTAAAAAACTAGTACCTCCGAGGTACTAGTTTCCGGTAACCACAGGGCAAGGGCAGGCGTCTAGTCGCGTTTCCGGTGGCATCCGGTGCCCGCCCATGTCCCCTTGCAAAATGGTTTTTTTCTCCAAGTCTCCATGGATGCGCACAAGCACCCAACGGAGCATGCACATACTTTGGTGTACAGAAAAAACCAAACCCGTTTGCCGCACCGCGCCAATTCTTTGCCGCGCTGCAGGATTGTCCTATGATCAGCACCTCCCCCCTACCCACGGGACCTGCACGGAACCTCCACGGGAGGTTGGATCGTGCAACTGCACATTATTTTGCCCCAGGGCAAACAGCCACGCCTCCCCCCCGCGATATCCGGCCCGTGTGACTGGGGCCTATATTATTTAAATAACCTTGTGTTGCATTCCAGCTAACTCTTTTTTTAAAAAAAACATTCTACCTTGCCTTGGTAAGGGGCACTCACCAGACCATTACAAACCTAAAGGGGGTAGGAACAGGTGCAGGTAAAACTTTGTACAGGGTTAGTTTATACTGCCAAGTGCTACAGTTGCATTTCCCCAACAGATAGAAGCTCCCAGAAATATTTCCCTGCCTAGAGAAGGCAGGCTTGTCGCCCTCTGGCTGCTGAATGGGAAGGAGGAGAAGCAGCAGAAAATTGCAATTTGAGGGGAAATTTGAGGGCAAAGGGGGGGGGAAGGCAGTGAGGTCATGATGCTTTTTTCTCAACCAAGGAGGGATTTCTGATTCTTTGACTTGTAGCCATGTTAGTCTTTCATTATTCAAATACTAAAGCACTTACAAGTGAAAGAAACCAAAAGTCCAGTGGCTCTTTAAAAATAAACATTTATTGCAATATGAGCTTCTATGAGTCACAAAGAAGTAAGCTGTGATTCATAATGAAATAAATCTTGTTTGACTTTAAGGTGCCACTGGACTTTTGTTTTATTTTCCATTATCAGCCAACCAGACAGGCAACTGATGGACAGGTTGGAAGAGAATTTTTCTCCCTCCTAGCTTGTCAGTGCCCTCAGGGAAACAAAGTCCCCAGAGTGCCTAGCCTGAAGGTATCAGGAGCCCTTAGAGCTACATTTCCTTCGGTATATTAAAGCATAGAACCTCAGATGCTGCAAAAATAGTGGGGAAGGCAGAGGCTGGAGACGTGTTGTCTTCCTGACCACCTGCCCAGCTGCATGGCTGCATGGCCAGCTGTTACTGCCACTAGCAAGCATGGCTCTTGGGGCTGCTCTACTACCAGCAGCAACAGTCCCAGCAGATTTACTATAGTGAGGAGTGGAGGCGGAGGAGGAGGAGGAGGAACACATTCTCATTGAAATAAATGGGAGTGGGTAAAGCATATAATAACAAAAACAAATGACCATAATAATGAAAACAAATGAAGCTTTTGAAAAGCAAATGAGAAAAATTGCTCATCCTGAATGTAATATAAAAATAGGACTCATTGTGTGGGTCTGCAAACCCTCCTTCATGCTTAAAGCATCAGATGGGAATACCAATGAATCTAAGACTGGTTCAAGCCTGGGAAGCTTCCATCTTAATGCATGTGTGATTTAAATTCCACATTTATCCAGGTCCCTGATTTCATTTGTAAAGTGAATGTGTGTTGGCTGTTTCTTACAAACAAGCACATACATGCAGGATGTGTCTTCACTGTAACATGTGAACACCATCTCCATTGGTGGAAAATTCATCCGTACCCACAAGCATGGCGCTGCAATTGGTGTCAGATTGCATCATAGAATCATAGAGTTGGAAGGGGCCATACAGACCATCAAGCCCAACCCCCTGCCCAATGCAGGACCAGCCTAAAGCATCTTTGACAAATATTCGTCCAGCCTCTTCTTGAAAGCTGTCAGTGAAGGGGAGCTCACCACCTCTCTAGGCAGCTGATTCCACCTTTGAACTACTCTGACTGTGAAAAAGTTTTTCCTAATATCCAGTCGATACCTTTCTGCACGTAATTTAAACCCATTGCTTCAGTTCCTATCCTCTGCTGCCAACTGGAGCAGCTCCTTGCCCTCCTCCAAATGACAGCCTTGCAAATATGTAAAGAGAGCAATCATGTCCCCCCTCGATCTCCTCTTCTCCAAACTAAACATTCCCAAGGCGCTTAGCCTGTCCTCGTAGGGCTCAGTCTCCAGACCCCTGAACATCCTTGTTGCTCTCTTCTGCACCCTCTTGATTTTGATCACATCCTTTTTGAACTGAGGCCTCCAGAACTGCACACAGTACTCCAGGTGCGGCCTGACCAAGGCAGAATACAGAGGGGCTATGACCTCCTGTGATTTCAATGCTATGGCTCTTTTAATACAACCCAAGACTGGATTTGCCTTTTTTGCCACCGCATCACACTGACTGCTCATATTTAGTTTACAGTCCACTCTTACCCCAAGATCTCTTTCGCATACACAACTCCCCAGAAACATATCCCCCATCCAGTATTTGTGCTTGACATTTTTGTGGCCCAGATGTAATACTGTGCATTTATCTTTGTTGCATTGCATCCTGTTTGCAACTGCCCACTTCTCCAAGTGGACATCCTTCCAAGGACAAATATTACTGCAAACTGTGTTGAAATTGTGGTGATACAAACAGTACTAGAGAATTCAGAGTTCACCCATAAATGGAAATCTCACATTCAATGAGACAGGCAATGAATAAAATACTATGCAAACACTGGCTTGGTCCAGTGGTAATTTCTGCTGATGGAAGTGATTTGAGAGCCAGTGTGGTGTAGTGGTTAATAGTGGCAGGCTCTAGTCTGGAGAACTGTGTTTGATTCCCCACTCCTCTACATGAAGCCTGCTGGGGGATCTTGGGCCAGTCACTGTTCTCTCAGAACTCTCTCAGCCCCACCAACCTCACAAGGTGCCTGTTGTGGGGAGAGGAAGGGAAGAAGATTGTAAACTGCTTTGAGACCCTTTAAAAATAGAGAAATGTGGGATATAAAAATCAACTCTTCCTCTTCTTCATCTCCCCTATCTGGCTACAGATTGAAATTCTGCTCTTGTGGGATAGAGTACCCTCAGGAATAGCATGAGGGTGAATTGGGGGCCTATAGTGAGTCGATAAAAATTGTCCTGACCATTAGTGGAACGTTACTGCTGGCTCCAATTCATTCTGTTAGCCTCATGTTTTATACGATTGTCTGACAAAGCCATTGAAAAGCCATTTTATCCAAGGCCAGGATGAAGTTTTTAGAATTTCTGGAAGTCTTTTGCATTCCTCTCTAGCATGTCACAAACACAAGTATGTCACAAACACATCACCCTACCCCACCATCCATCCAACTAGTTACAATTCTATATAAGCTGGATCAAGCCCTAGCAATGTTGATAGAGGGTTTTTACTTCCTTGGCAATATTTTCCCCCTCCACCATTTTTGCATTCTGTTTTAGATGAACCTAGAGCATTTTTTTTCTTTTTGTCAGAATGAATTAATGTGCAAAGAGGTTCATTCTTTTGTGATTATTAAAGTGGAATTAGTAAAAACAAAGGGCATAGGACATTTCCCATTCAATCCATGGATTGAAGGATAAGATTTAATATTGGTTCATTTTCATTATTGCAAGAGGGAGCATAATTTTCTCTTCTCTCAGTAAGTCCTGTATTATCCACAGGGGAGCTGTTATTATCTACATAATGTACTGAGGCATCTGCAATTAGGTTTACTATTCATATTAGTCTCCCTTGGTTTAAATTCACTTTCATTTAAGCTGATAAAATCAAATTAGCCATCTTTCGCTAGTGACTGAAAATTTTTCTCCAAATAAAGTTCAGCAACCTTTTGTTGTTCTGTTTCACCTTTGTACATTGTGGACACAGTCCATCCAAGGGCACCTGCATATGAATTCCCATCCTGGATTAGGAAGTACATACCCAATGGATATCCACAGTGACATATCAAGAAGTAAGTTAATGTAGGAATGAATGAAAGTTCCTTCTGTTTGGTCTTATCTGTTTATATTATTGTCTTGGTTCTCTGGGTTTTGCTATTGGGCTTATATATTTATTTATTTTATGATTTATACCTCACCCTACCCCACCCTTATATTATGTAGACTTGTACAGTTTTTATATACAGTATACATGGTTTTTTACATACAGTGCTTTCATGTATGTGTACCTAAATATGGATAACACCAGTTTATTGATGCCCACTGATGTTTGTGCTCATTTCACAGGAAAATTTGTGATGAGGGGCAATGTTCCCTCTAAGCTGAGTTAGTGTGAACTAGCTCACAGTTTTTTAGCCTCCTGCTCACATACTGCTCAGGAAGGAATGGACAAAGCAAACTAATTTATGCAGTAGCCAAATTGCTTGCTCACAACTTTAATGCCAGTAGCAAAAAAGTAGAATTTTTGCTCACAAGACTCCACAGCTTAGAGGGAGCATTGGTGAGGGGAAAGGAAATGGTATGAAAATAAAGAACTGCAGGCTCAGTGAAACTGAAAGGGTATTTTAGGTTGAAATATTTGGCATAAAAATTTCAGCGTCAATGTGATCATAGACATACTGTACAGGTTGAGCAGGAACATGCATCTTCATATGTTTTCCATACAGTGTAATTAATCATGCTGTCGATGTGCTTGCTTCAATTTCATGAAGAGATTTTACTGAGTGTGCTGTAATTGTATGAGATTTGGAGTGCCTGGATCAAGACAAAAATTAAATAAAAACACTAATTAAAAAGAACTGTTCAACATCGTCAGTCTCTCACAAAATATTTCTGCAGGTAATAGAGTGCAACAGCAATGTGGAATGTTGCAGTAAGCACCTTCCCATTTTTGAAAGATATTAATGAGGCCCTACCTTGGATGAATCCAAGAATTTCATCCACCAGGAGAAGAGCCTTTTCTCTGGTGGCCTTCACCCCTCTGCACTAGGTGCTTCAGGAACTCTTTGGACAAGCCTCAATATGCTTTTTGGCAAGGGCTTTGACCCTCTGAAAAGGGGGAAGATATTAAGACATGGTAAGTAGATCTAGCTACCAACTGCATTTTCATTCCTTTTACTTGTGTTCTGCATTGTTTTCACTTGTCTATAGATGGTTCCCAAGTATCTGTGCCTTCTAGAATATATGTATAGTTAATAACTTTTTAAAGACATGATTTCTGGGTTTGGGGGAGAGATCTCTTGAACTAAACCTACCTACCGGCCATCCACTCATTTATCACAACTCTACCAGGGAAAGTGGTACTGAAACAGATAACTCAGCTATACAAAAAGGGAAGGTAAAAAAAATGGCTACCCTTTTCACTCCTGCAAGCACACATGCACATGCTCACATTACATTCTAATTAGAGAATCAAAAGAAGCTGACCAGAAGTGGCCTGGTCCATTTGGGTGTCCATTTGGTGGTGGCAGACTACCAACATTTATCTTAAAGTTAAAAAAAAATTAAGCAGGTAGTGTTTAAAATGGATCTTGCTCCTTGCAACCTTGTTATGCAGAACCGGGAACCCAAAATGGAGGGGCAAGTGAGCAGTTGGTAGGGAGCCATAACATTGTAAAAGACCCTACCCCAAGAGGTCCATCTGTCCTCATTACTGGTCTTTTACCAACATGTATGAAGGTTACACTTTCCTGTCAGGCTTTTAATATTAAAATAGAAATTTATCTAGGACAGTGGTTTCTGAATTTCTTCCAGCTATTTGTATGCTGTCACATATATAATTTTGTTTTCTAGTTATTGTTCTTTTCATGGTTTATAATGATGGTTTAATGCAACAGCCCCTAAACCACTTTGAAAAGTATTAGGTTATAAGGGTATAGAAAAATGAGTTAAAGAAAACAAATAGTTGCTGACAGTCTGATCACAGGGTTTGTTTGTTTGTTTGTTTTGTCAGTTGGCTTTTTTCCATTGGAAAAAAGAATAAAAGACTAGCAATATGTGAGATAACTGACACTGTAGAAAATGAAGCAGAAAGGGGTTATAAAGTGGCAAGGAGTGGATATAGCTATTGTATACTCAGATTTATTGTATTTAAAACAGATAATAGAAGGAAAAATTAATTTCCTGCAACATTTAAGCCTAACAGCAACACCATGAATTGTGCAAGCATGTTCTAAGCCATTGGACTGCAACCATTCTATTTTGAGTTATTCTTAACTTTCTTTCAGCTTTATGTCATAAACTCTTGTGTATTCATGTCTTTGAATTGAATGCCTTCTATTACAAACCTTCCCACACATTCTTCCTGGTATGTTGAGCTCAGTGGATTTAAATTTTCTTCATTAAGTTTCCACAAGAAATAGAGTGGTATTTTTGTGGTTGGAGTGTCATCTTTATGTACCAGAAGGGGATCACCTAGCAGATTTCTTGGGGCTCTGCCACCTGATTTTTCTTATAAGGGATTTTAAAAACCTAACACTTCTAGGAGCAGCTACTGGGAGATAGAAAACAATTACCAGTTGATATTCTTTCATTTCCTGATGCTCATGTCCTATTCTTTACTCTGTGCAAAATACATTGGTTGAGGTCATACAACTCACTTCCACAACATTGAATCCTACAGTTACCTTACTTTAAAGTTTGTTGATGGCAAAAAATATCCTCCAATGGCAAAAGAGTTTTTCTGATGGAGAATGTCAGATCCCCAGTTAAGACACTCTTCACAACACTTTTGGCAGTGATGTTTATTAGAGATATGCTTACTACAGGTTTCGGATCCTTTGTCAGGACTGAAGAAAGAGTGCAAAATTCAGAGGTTATAAGTAAAAGATGGGAGCTCCCGGCCGCCGCCAAAGGCAATGGCGGCTGGGAGCTGGTTTGCCGCCGTGGGGAAGGCGGGACGGCAACAGCGTCCTAGTGCAAAGTGCTGGGAAGTGGGGGGGCGGAGCCGGCTTGGATAGGCTTGGCTCCGCTCCCCCCCCTAGGCCAGTTGCTGCCTCGTGCTCGCCCGCCTGCCCTGTCTTGTCTAGTGTAGGCTGAGACTGGTCGCCCATGGGGGGCCAGGTAGGAATTTTTCGCTATTACCCAAGATTGGCAGTGGGGTGATAGTGTTTTCGCCTACCTTACACTGGAGCAGTGGAACAACGGGTACAGGCGTGGCTGTGTTAAATAGGTTGGTCACTTTGGCAGAATAGGGCAGAGATAAGGAAGCGGAAATGGTGAGCACCTTAAGCCGTCCCATGTTTTGGGAACTGGGGGGTCTTCAGGAATGGCCTGCGGGCTATTAAGGCCCTGGGTGGCAAATGAGGATCCCCTCTGGGAGCCTCTTGGGTAAGCTCCCGGGAGGTGACCCATGGCTGGGCTGCTGGTCACAAGCCAGATTAATGGCCCAAGACCGGGGTTGGTGCCTCGCCCATATATCAGACAAGGAGGCTGGTCAGCCTGACACCTGCCTTGTCTGTTCCGCTAACTAGGAAGTGCTCCCTTGCCGGTTGCTGTTAATAAATTGTATATAGTTAATAAAGTGGCCCTTGTTTGATCCAAACTGTTGTCCGTCTGGTTATTCCAGCTGTGGGGGGCAAATTACATTCCCTAACACCCCACTCACAGGTCAGCAGGCAGGCCAAGTGTTACCATGGCACCTCGGATGCTTATCTATGCAAACCTAAGAAAGGAATCTCCAAAGTCATGAGAGCCAGCCAAGGGGCAAAACTTAAAAGATGGTTATGGCTACAAGCAAGCACTCAATCAACACACTTTCTCCCCACATGCCCTCCCCCCAAATACATGGCAAACAGTGAAACAAAATGCAGAGAAGCGAAACTGAAAGCTTGACAGTGAAAGACTTTAATGAAGGGAACTGTAGGATCCACCTTGTCAGAAAGAAGTTACAGATCTAGGGCTGGATAAGGAATACTAAATACGGTACATTACTACAGAGATATTTTAATGCAAGTCCCCTTTTGCTTCTTTCCTTCATTCTTCATGTGTGATTAAGGGTTAACTCAGGGGTCCTAAATGTGCTGCTCCGGGGGACCATAGCACCCACCAGCACCTTTCCTGGAGCCAGTCCAGTGCTTTTAGGAAGTGCATGGGGCCATGTGAGTCTCTTGCCCAGCTGGAGATCTGACTGGCTGTGCAGAATAAAACGATTCTGTTTGAGCTGCAGCTGCCACCACTGTGGTGTTTGACTCCTCTGTAAAGTGTTGTCATTGTGGAGGTGGGTAAATGGTCTGCCATAAGGCCAGAGAGATGCAGCAAGCAGGAGCTTAGACTTAACAAAGTTGGAATCCTAACTACCAACAACCCAGTTCAAACTAGTATATTCCAAAAGATACACCCATTCATGTGAAGAGAGGGAGTTCCACTTAGGGCCTAAGCCTATCTCTTAAACAGACAGCTTCCATAGACTACAATCACACTGTTGGTTTTATTCTTACTCACTATTTCCTAGTGTGTTTTTAAAATCACCACTCTT
>NW_015163140.1:139772-148458 GCF_001447785.1 Gekko japonicus
CTTTCCCCCTACATTTGGGCTTCTTCTGTATGTGTGTGTGTGGCTCTGCCTCCTGTGACAGCCATTTTGTAGTTGCACCCGCCACCCTGTTAGCAACGGAGGCTCTTGGACTGTGTGGCTTGAGCCAAATTAACCACACACAAAGGCATGGGATGCGACTAAAGAAGGTTCTGTTTACTGCACAATAGGAACGTGGCAAACCACCAGTTCAATTTGTCCATGCAAGCATCAACTTTTATAATGTTGCCCTGTCAGTCATTATGACACCATGTCTACATCACCTTAGCATCATTTGCAAAATGATCTTTTCTTTCTTAGCCTTTTGGAGTCTGCACAGTGTTTATGGCACGTAACCCTCATCTAGCTAACTGAGCATTGTATATGACTGGATATGACTGGACAAAGTGTGTGAAGCTTGGCCTGACAGGAGCCATCTTGAAAAAGGTTACATCATATAAAGAGCATAACGGAAGTATTTCATAAAGCATATCTAGTCTTTGAGTATAACAATGTTGCATTTTGCAGAATCATTTATAATTATGTTTTGGAAAATCTCCTGCCTGGAGACTAGCATCCTCCAAATAGCCCCCCATGGGCTCTCACACAATGAACAAGGGTGTTTCTGTGAGCCTGGCTGTGTTCTTTAAATGTAACTTTTTCAAGGGCAAACAAGCTAGTCCTCGGCTTTAAAAAAAGAAGAACCTTGATCGTTTTTACAAAGAAGACAGCAATTTTTGGCACGCATTCTTTAATTTAGCATTAGGCCCAAATATGTAATTATTGATTTCAATATCTGCAACAACCCTATGTCAGAATTCCAAAGGTACCCACAGACTCAGAAAGGTTGGGGACCCTTAGATTAACTGGTAGATAAGCCTATCTTAGACAGAAGACTCCCCAATTAGCCCCTTGTTCTTTCCTGCCTTCCCAACATATACACAGATCTATTCACAAAGCACTTCCCACTATTAGAATTAATATATCCCAACCACCACTCAGATATCACTGCGCCTGATGGAATGATGGAGACTAGGATCTATTCTCTAGTCTGGTAGTAGCTGGTGTTGTCAGGGCATGTCATTCAGCTAATGAACTGTGACTACTGACTTCTTCCTACCAGTGTAGCAGGAATATATTGCTAAATATGGTCTGGAATCCAGACAGCTTACAGACTACATGTTTCAAAGGGACTGACATGCTGACATGTTTTCAAGATGTACTCTTGCAACCCCCACCCCAGTCCATTCAGACATTAATATATTTACTACGGTTGCCAGTTTTAATCTGCTTTACCTAAAGATACAGGCATTTTAGAAGAGATTATTCAAATGGAGAAAGAAATCTGTTTCTACTAAGCTTTCAAGGGACTACTAAATAGATTAGTTTTCTTTCTTTCCCCCCTTCTTTGCCCACTTTAAGTGGATATTTTAACTTCTCTGATGGCCATTAATTTGCTAATGGACATTTTTAGTTGTGGATCATTTTGAAACCTTTTTTCTTGTCATGTTCAGTAGATTCAGAATCCCTGAGAAACAAGAACTATTGGTATAAGTTAAAAGGCTTAGGGAAGGGAAATTTATTGCAGGCAGGCAGGCCCCATTCTTAAGATATTTTTATCATGGAAAATTCCACTGAAATGAAAGATGCCAGCACTGATATGGACCACTAGTTAGTAATTTCTGTTTTTCGATTTGTGAAAGACTTCTAGGCTTTCTATCATGCTTGAAGCAGGGATGTGGGAAGTAGGAAAATGACTGAAGGAAATGTGACTACATTTAGATTTAGTGATGTGGCATTTGTACCCTACCCTTCCTTTAAAGAGTTCAGGACTTTGTAATATTGGGCTGTCCCTGAATTGCTTTACTATATGCTGGCGAGGGAGATTGGAATGAGAAGTTGTAACATGGTCACCCACTGAGCTTCACAAATAAGCCTAAGTTTAAAATAAGGCTCTATCCACACATCATTGAATAGTGCTGAGGTGGTTTATCTACAAAGTTTAATTTGATGACAAATGAAGAATGACTGCTATAGTGTAATGATAATGCAGTATCAAATGATGTATGGATGCAACCCAGGACTTCAAGGTAGGGGTCTGCTCTGAGAAAAGGTTCATTACAATTTTGATCAGGGATTCAGAGGGGAATTTTTTACTGTGATTGCTGATTTTCAGGTAGGAAATTACCAGTTTGGGATTCAATTTGTGTGACTTTGGGGGGGTTCCAGAGTTTTGGGACTATTATTTTCAGTGGGGGACCAATTTAAGGGTTCAAAGCAGATGTTTTTAAAGATAATGGAAGCAGATTTGCACAGAAAATAGTCCTCCATTTAATGTAAAGACCCTTTCCCCTAAGTTTCAAGCATATTGAACAAAAGGTTTGATTTTACAGACCCACAAAGTAGCTGCCTCTTGGTGCAGACGGACTTCACTGATTCCTGTCAGAGAAAAATGTTGACAGTCACCAGAATTTTTAAAAAAACACACTGTCTGCATTCATTTCATTTTCCTGCTCTTACAGTGATTGACTGACAACAAACAATATTTACCTTTCCACTGAAAACTCTGTTTGCCACCCTTCCTTGTTGTGGTCTGCTTTCTTTCACAAATGGAGGAAGAAAGAACAAGCTAGAACTGCAGTTCTGTTATTATTGCCAAGCACAGCCGAGACTTACCTCCACTGTAGCTTGTGGGGCAGGAGGCAGGGGAGGATGAAGGATCTGGCCATGGCTGAGCCAGAGGCAGCTCACCACGTCAGGCTGTGGGATGTGGCGCAGGGGTGGGGTAGAATCCAAAAGAGAGGGGACACGCTTTTTAGACCTTTCCATGCCAGCCTCCAGACTCTTTGTTCTCAGTGGCAGCTTGCACACCCTCCTTCCATGGCATTTAGTGTTAGATGATGTAGTGTTTTGCTTTATCCGTATGGTAGTGCTTTACTTTTACCTGTAATGTCACAGCTAGGCAGTTTGGGCATTGGGATGGGTCCATTGGGGGGAGGCTGTGCCTGTGTACAGACCTCCCCAATTCAGGGGGCCCCATAAGGGTCTTTGAGTGCAGGAGCCAATTAGCAGCAGACCCAGGCTGCTGGCTGGCTTCTGCTCCCAGGTGGCAGGGGACCATGTAGAGGCTGGTGCCTGCATATGTCCTGGTATCCAGCAGGCAGGCTGGGGGATGGGTGCATCGGGTAGCAGGCAGGTTGCCCAATACTAGGACTCATCCCTATGCTGCACCACTGCTCCTTTGTCTATAGTAATAAATAAACAAGCTGAGGCCATGTCTCTCCAAAATGGTTTGTGTCTGATCATTCCTTCTACCACCTCCCCTGATACCCTTCTAGAACCCGTAATGGGGGACTTTATCAGGGAGGGCTGGAGTGGCAGGTGTTTAACCCAATGACACCAAAATTGTAAGGGACCTAGTGCTGCCTCTTCACTAAATACTAGACAAGCTTCAAGTGAATTGGATCAAGTTCATGGACCCCTGAACAAGATTCCCCCTGCAGAGAGAAAAAAGGGCTCCAGCCCAGCAAAGGAGGGAGGGAAGAAGGAGAGAGCTTGAACGGGAGCTCTACCTTGCGCTGTGCCTGGCTTTGCTGTCCAGGAGCTGCCTTCCTGGGACCACTGCCTGAAGAATTTGGAATATCAAAGAAAAAACAAGACACCTTCTGCTGCTGCTGGTAAGCGGCAAACACAAAAAGAAGCATGGATTTTTCAAGCGGGGGGGGGGAGGTCTGTAGTGCTTAACAGTCTTAGATTTGTGTAACCATTCTGGAAAATCACAGTAACAACCCCAAATCCCGAAATCACTGGCCTTTCAGTATCCATTTCAGAATATTCAAAGGGGAGCAGAAATGTTTTTAGATTGAGATAATTTATTAGTGATTCATACATTATATCTTGAGAAAACTTCAGCAATTCCCAAGACAAATGAGGAAGCAAACAGATTCAAATGCGAGAAAGAAGTTGTCTAAGAAGATAGGTGAACTTTGCTCTATAATCAATATACAGTATGGAAAGTTCCAATATATTGTTCAAGGTACTGGCTCACTGCAACGGGGGATCTCGATTAGAAGAAGAAGAATCTGAGAGTGGCTTACAGTCTCCTTTCCCTCCCCTGTAAGGTAGGTGGGGCTGAGAGAGCTTTTTTGAGGACTGCTCTTGAGAGAACAGCTCTGAGAGAACTTGTGACTGACCCAAGGTCACACCAGCAGCTGCATGTGGAGGAGTGGGGAATTAAACCTGGTTCTCCACGATTAGAGTCTGCGGTCTTAACCACTACACCAAACTGGCTCTCTCTAGTAAAGATCAGTAAAGATGGCTTCTGTAGTTCATTCTAAACAGAATGAAGAAATAAAAGAAACTGAGGAGAGAATTCTCATTTTGTATGTTGGCAGCTTCCACCATCTTTCCTTCAGTTTGGATGTTCATCTTTCTTCTGTTTTGGACCTCCTGTTGCTGCCTCCTTCTCCTTTTGTTTCCTTTCCCCATTCCTGGTGGTATAATCTTTCGTTAAGATAGTTACCATGGACAGGAATGATCCACACTTGACACCCTTCACTCCCAGAATGAAAACACACAGAACAGCAACAGGCACAAGCATGCTGCTTCTACCCCCCACCACACACACACACACGTATGATTGTTGGCTTGTGAGCATGGCACTTACATGTGGAGGAAGTGTCCATGTGTATGCTCCCTACCCATGACTGGGGATACTGCTTTTCAAATGTTCCTGATCATGGGGAGGGAACATATGCAGAACAACTTCCTCTATTTGTAGGTGTTGTGCTTATGAGCTGGTGATCATGCAGAGGAGGGGGGTGAGCCCAGCACACTCATGCCTGCTCTCACTCTCCATGTGTTCAGTCAATGTACGGAAGAGTCATAGGTAGAGGGATAATGTAGTTTGTTTTTAATAAAATATTTATATAGCACTTAACTGCTGAGAGATATGCTATCATTCCCTACTTTCTCCCATACGTTTTGCACTGCCTCTCATTTCTAAGAGATTTTGTCAGTGAAGTAGGTTAAGGATTAGGGTTGCCAAGTCCTTACCTTATGAAGAGTGGGGGAGTCCAGCGCTCGTCCGGGAAGTGATGCAATCATGTCGGGCACGTTGGGGGAGGGGCCACAATCATCCAAGGGAAAACCATAGAGTTTTCCCTCGGATTCTTGTGGCCCCGCCCCCAAAGTACCCGATGTGATTACATCACCTCCAGGTGATGTGCTGATGCCGGGCATGTCGCATGCTTTGTGGGTGGGGTTCCCTCCGGGGCCTGATCCGCTGGCAGCGGGTAATGGGCCTCTCGGGCGGGGGTTTCCCCACCCCCTGGGGGGACTTGGCAAGCCTATTAAGGATATTGTATTTAAGTCTGCAGATGGACTCAATGACCATTAAAGCATTTTGGAACTTGTTCTGAGTTAGAGTGTTTATTTGCCACATTTTTATCCTGTCCTTCCTTTAAAGAGCTCAGGAAGGGAAGCAGCCTTTCATGTAGTGTTCTTATCTTATCTTTGCAACAAATTTATGAGGTAAATTAGGTTAAGAGATAAGCTCCACAGGAAGCCTAACATGTGAATCAGTTTTGAACCTGAGTTTCTAACAATCGAGCCACCATATCACGCTGGTTCTCTCAGTAATTCATAGTTAATGACTGAGTTATTAATTAATTATAAGTGTTTTAATTTTTTCCCTTTCTTTATAAAGAGAAAAAAAAGAATAAAGGGGAAAAGTGAGATTTCTTTTTTAAAAATAAAGATGACAAAATTATAACAATGGTGGTGGATCTACACATAACTTTCTATAAACAATTTCCAAATAGCTATTTATTTATTATTTCAATTTATATCCCACCCTTCCCACGAATGGGCTCAGGGTGGCTCACAACAATATATATAAAATAATCTAAAATAATACAATAAAACCACTTTAAAATATTTAATAAAGTATTTAAAATATTTCGAGTGGGTATTCCAGTTTTTACAGCCGGGAAAATAAGTGGGCCGATGCTGAGCCATGATGGTCTCATGTAGCAGCAGTAGGGACACCAGCTGGTAGATGCCTACTGCCTCAGCCAAGGGCCTGGCAGAACAGCTCCATTTCACAAATATCTAAAAATAAGCCCATATGTAACTGCTGTCTATATGCCATGTATTCAAATGTTGATCGAATTCTAAGATCCTCAATCCATTGATTTACCAGAGGTGCTTTTATCCTTCCAATGAGTAATTCAAAATCATCGGGAATAAAATCCCGTCCCGTGGAGGTGTGGTGGTACCTGCTCGATGGCTCCCTTCTTCAGAAGGATGGACACCTCTTCCAGGAGAGGTGGGGAAGGGGGTGTGGAGATGACAACAGGAGTAATGGGGTTCTGATGGAATTGGATACAGTAGCCTCGGGTCAAGATGGACAGCACCCATTAGTCCGAGGTGATGTGACGCCAAGTATGAAGGAAGGGTGATAGACGGGTTTGAACTGACTCGGTGACAGGGAAGTCAAAAGCTCTGCTTGGAAGGTTTGACCTGTTTGGTATGGGAAGATTGTTGCCCGGATCCAAACCTCGGTTTTTGGTAGGGAAGTTTTTGACCTCTCGAAGATGTACGCGGTCTCCATTATGTATCCAAAGACTGACGACTTGGCGCACGCCTCTGCCAAGACCTTGACCAGGTACAGGGACGGTATTGTTGTTTCGCAGAGGGTAACACTCCTAGAGCTCGAGAAGCCTTTATGTTCTTGTCTAATTCTTGGAGTGTGGAATCAGTAGTGGTGTTGAAGAGGCCAAGGCCGTCAAACGGAAGATCTTCAACATAAGACCTGGTATCCAAAGGGAGAGTCGTATTGCAGAGCCAGAAATGCCTCCGCAGTGCTATAGCAGAGGCCATCGTCCTGGAAGATGCATCTAGGGCATGCTTTGAAGTGTTGATCTGCTGCTTTGCCAACAGCATTCCCTCCTTTTGAATGACTCTGGCTGCCTGAAGCTTGTCTTCTAGGAGGTGGGTCAATAGTTCGGAGAACCTTTCTAGAGTTTGGTTGAGGATGGGAGAATAGGAATTCGGCCCCTGTCTCTTGGACTCTGTACATATGGTCCAGTCATCTTGTCAACACCGGGGCTGATGAAGGTTTCTCCCATGGTGCCATTGTAGCTTGCAAAAGGACAGTGGATATGGGCATATCTTCATCATCACAAGTTATTTGTTTGTTCTGAGTGTTTCATCATTTTTGCAGCCTACACTCCCCTCCCCCAATTTATTAAATTCCATTGCCCTCTACAGATCATGCTGAAAGGCCCTGGTGAGCCACAAATCAGGAAGCAGGGAGCAAGTACTTTCCTTAAAACTCAGCTCAAGCTGGTATGAATATCTTGTTATGGCTGCCTAAGGCAAAAGTTTACCTAGTCACACATAAATCTCTGGGACTAGGTTGTTAAAATGTAACTGTGCTGAGAGTGCTCTGTGAGTCAAACTGTATGATGTTCCTTACTTTCCTTAGTAGCCATGCATATACATTAATCAAGAAGGGGAGAACTGTTTGTGTGGAAAATGTCTCAGGGAGAGGACAGTGAGATCTCAGGTATGGCTTAGAAAAAGAGCAGACCAAGTGAAGGGTAGCTCTGCTTGGTAGTGTGGCAGAGTGGTTTAGCTCTTCCTCTGAGAGAGTGCAGAGTACCCAGTTGTTAGGCCTGTCTCTGGTAATGGGCAGACCTTGTACCATTTAGTCTGACTCTTAGGAAAGGGCAGGCCTGTGTGTGAGAGAGGATCCAACCTAGTGGCTAGTCAGAAAAAGCCTGTTTGCGGCTGAAAGCATAAGGGAATATTCAAACTACTCTCTGAAGCCAAGTTTCTCCTCCCACCATTCTCTGTTCTCCCCTGGTTAAGATCCCACCCATGGGTGGAATATGGATTGTATGCTAACCCCCCCCCCCACACACACACACGTTGTATGCTGCCCTGGGTCCTGCTTGTGGGAAATGGAGTGGGATAGAAATTAAATAAATACATGATAATACTACTACTAATTATAACTGGTTCATGTTCCTCAGCCAGGTGTCTCCTTTGTCTTTGTGCTGCTGATCTGTTCCTTGAAAGCAACTTGTAAATAAATAAATCTTTGTTCTTAGTATACAGTTCCTGCCCCAGTGACCTCTGTATTCTGCTTGTGTACCACAAAACTTACTTTACAGCTAGGGTTGCCAGGTTCCCTGTGGCCATCAGCAGGGGATGGGGCTGGGGTTGCCAGATCCAGGTTGGGAAACTCCTGGAGATTTGGGGATGGAGCTTGGAGAGGAGAGGGAGCCCACTCTCCAAAGCTCCCATTTTCTCCAGGGGAACTGATTTCTGTAGCCTGGAGGTAAGCTATAATTCCAGGGGATCCCCAGGTGCCACCTGGAGGCTGGCATCCCTACTCATGGCAGTGAACCCAAAGCCTATACACTTGTTAGGGTTGCCAACCCCACCTCGGTTTGCCAGGGATCCCCCGTTTTGGGGGGTTTCCTACCTGCCGCCGGCCAGATGGCCGGCAGGGGAAGCCCCACCCCCAACACCCACAGCCACCCATCTCTCTCCGTTTAAGTGTGTGCAACCCGTGTTTCATCCCAAGCGCGAACTCCACAAGCTTGCAGGGAAAAGCCAGCTTCGTTCTTAAAAGGGAAATGCAGCTGCTCTTAAAGGGGAAACGCCGGCTGCCGGCTAC
>NW_015163140.1:148496-158850 GCF_001447785.1 Gekko japonicus
GGGTGGAAGATGGACTTGGCAACCCTAACACTTGCTGGTAATACCTGGTAACTGAGGGAAGGTTTATAGTTTAAAACAAACCTGGTTCCCCCCAAATTATAGGAAGTTGTGTGGGTCCTCTCAGTTTGTAGAAAAGGCCTGTCACAATTTGCAACTAACCGGTCCACTAAAACATGCAGTGCTCCCTCTAAGCTGAGTCAGTGTGAGCTAGCTCACAGTTTTTAGCCTCCAACTCACAGATTTTTGTCTTAGCTCAGTTTTTAGCCTCCAACTCACAGATTTTTGTCTTAGCTCAGGAAGGATGGCTTCAGAGCAAACTAATTTATGCAGTAGTCAAATCACTTGCCCACAACTTTAATGCCAGTAGCTCACAAAGCAGAATTTTTGCTCACAAGACTCCAGAGCTTAGAGGGAGCATTGATTTGGAAACTTCCATAATGCTGGTACCACCAATAAAAAGCTTTATTTCTATGGAAAGGAATATAAAGTTGTGATCATCTTGGGAGGGAGAATAATATAGGAGAAAATGCTTCCTGAAATATCTTAGACAATGACTATTATAGAACTTGAATTTATCCTGAAAACTAACTGGTTACTAGTGAAGTTCATATACAATTGGCATCTGATGATGATGATGATGATGATGATGATGATGATGATAAGAAGAAGAAGAAGAAGAAGAAGAAGAAGAAGAAGAAGAAGAAGAAGAAGAAGAAGAAGAAGAAGAAGAGGAGGAGGAGGAGGAGGAGGAGGATTACAATTGCCTTCCCTTCCTCTTCCCACAGCAGACACCCTGACACCCTGTGAAGTAGGTGGGGCTGAGAGATTTCTGAGAGAACTGTGACTGACCCAAGGTCACCCAGCTGACTTCACATGGAGGAGTGGGGCATCAAACCCAGTTCTGCAGATAAAAGTCCACTGCTCATAACCACTACACCAAGCTGGCTCTCTGCTGCTGTATTATGGCCTACCTCAAGTTTCCAAACTGTTTTCAAGGGGAGAACCATGATTGGCATGTTACAGTATTCAAGTTAAGAAGTTCTTAGAGTGTGTAACACAGTGGACAGGTCTTTATTCTACAGAAAGCAGTAGTAAAGTGGCATATCAGGAGGAACTGAATGAATGTGCATCTGTCACCTGGGAATCCCAAAGCAATGCAGGGTCGAAGAAAGCTACAAAGCTTGACTGTGCTCCTTAAGGGGGAATGTGACTCCATGCAAAGATGACACATTATCCCGTATTCAGACTAATTAGTACACCTACTTGTGGATTGATCTTGTTGAGAATAAACTAGAATTTATTCTCCCATATCAAGTTCATTACCAACTTCAGGCAGTCATTCATGGAGACCCTACACACCTGACATCAAGGAACAGGTCAAATATAATGGAGTGTCATCTACATACTGATACTAGCGTGTACCCAACGGTCAGTGATCTTTGCAAAGCTGGGCTTTCCTGCTTTTCCTTTCTACTGCAGTTCACTGTGTGCAACCTCCCAGTTTTGTTCCTAGAGACAGTGGACACTCAGGAATTGCATCCAGGGCGGGGGCAGCTGGAGGGGAACAGGGAACTGCCAGAAACCACTGTACACTTTTCTGCAGGGGTGTTCAGGGGTCATGGTGAGGCTGCAGTGGGAGGGGAGGTCTCTCAAAGACAGGAGTATGAACAGAAGAAGAAGAAGAGATTGGATTTATACCCCGCCCTTCACTACCCAAATGTGTCTCAGAGTGGCTTACAAACTCCTTTCCCTTTCCCTCCCCACAACAGACACCCTGTGAGGTAGGTGGGGCTGAGAGAGCTCTGACAGAGACTGCTCTTTTTCAAGAACAGCTCTTATCAGAACTACGGCTTGCCCAAGGTCATCCAGCCAGGTGCAAGTGGAGGAGTGGGGAATCAAACCCGGTTCTCCCAGATTAGAGTCCGCGCACTTAACCACTACACCAAACTGGCTCTCTTCCTTCCTGTGCATAGCAAATGCTCTCTCCATGGTCCCTTAGATTATATCTTTAAAATACTGACAACTCAAAAGAAAACCACTTTTTTTAAAAAAGAAGAAGAAGGACTGACAACTCAAAAGAAAACCACTTTTTTAAAAAAAGAAGAAATCTTCCATTATAATTCATATTTTAGCATAGGGTCTAAAGAAGTGTATCTGAAGATCTGTGCATGCACAGGAAAGCTGATACCCAGAATAAAACTTCACTGGTCTTTATGGTGTTACTGGACACAGCTACCCACCAGAATCCATAAACAGTATTTGGCACCCCAAAGAACTACAGAGAGAGGGCTTTACTGTCCATGGTGCAGGTCTTCTGGTGAGGCTCACACCATGTGGTGTAATCCTTGAATGTGTTTCATCCACAGTCCATCAAGAAAATGTCAGTCATCAAAAATTGAGCTCATCACTCCATGGTGGCATAGACTTCAATGTACCTGGTCTCTTACACAAGACCAATTCTACAAGGTGATTGCACAAATCATCAGTCAGTAGGAAGAAAGTGTTCATGGAAATTGCATCCATACTGATAAATTAAACATATTGACAGCTGAACAATGAATCATACTTACAACTTCATATGGAGAGTCACATTTTACACTGATTCACCACAATGTCACCCAAGGAAAACAGTCACTCAAATATATTGTTATTATACCCTGGATTTGAAGCTGGATCGATAGGATTATGACTTTTTATGTCCAAGCACCGTTATGTTAGATCAATGGCTTAAGCACACAGTTGAGTGATGGCTTAATAGAAGAAATCCAATATCCATAGAATTCTCTTACAGGAAGTCTCCCTCCTCAAATAGTAACGATATACACACACCTTGTGCCTTAATACTCCTCCTGCATGCCATCTTCCTAAACATACAATTAATGCACCTGAGTTTTAAATGACAGAGAAGGTGTAAAATTGATTGGAAAGCAAACATATTCTAATTTCCCAGAGATCATACAATAGCAATCCATCTGTGTTACACCTTTTCTTCATGTTGTTGTACTCTCTTTGGATTAAGTCCTCAGTGTGGTCATGGGCTGTTAGCATCATTTTCAAAGGTCAGTGTAGGTGACAACAGAGTATGAGCTGGAAGGAAATGAGTGAATGAGGTGTACTGTTAGCAGACAATGGATACTAGCCAACATTCAGCTGCAAGTAAGTGATCTCACTCCTCAGCTTCACCCAGCTCATCTCTAGGGTATTTTCCCCTCTCAACTTCACTGTCTCCTATCTTCTTGACTATCCTTCCTCTGCATCCACCCTTCATCAGTTACAATTTTTCTCTCCCTTCTCAATTAAGGCATAATGTGCAGGAAAAAGAAGTTGCTTTTAGTGTTTAGTCTTTTTGAGTGTGTCTTAATATAGTTTTAAATTTATGTTACTGTTTTAAATTTAAAAGGACAGCATTAGTACAGTGCTTGTTTTATTTTGGAGCATTCTATTCTAAAGATAGAAGAAAAATTCCAAATCGGTGCAGAATTTGTAGCTGATTTTTTCCGCCAAGGGTAGAGGTGAAGGGAAAGTTTTTTGGATGGTCTCTCTTACTCTGGCCTCTGTACGGCCAGCATTAATCACTTGAGGGAAAGCTGGCAGTTCGTTCATTCTTTCATTCATTCATTCATTCATTCATTCATTCATTCATTCAAAATGTTGGCTACTCCAAGGTGGTGAACAAAGAAATTAAAACAAAAGTATTAAAATCATTTAAAAAACAATTAAGCAAAACACACAATAGAAACACATACACAGTAAAAGCACATATACAGGAAGGAAAGTCAGTGAGGGAATACTTGATAAGACAAATAAGTTTTCACCCACTGGTGAAGATGGGGACAGAAGGATCTCCCCGGTGAAGGCATTCCATAATTTTGGTGCCACGACTGAGAAGGCCCATTCTTGGGTTGCTATCCATATAGCCTCAGACAGTGAGGGCACCTAAAGAAGGTCTCCGTAAGATGACTGCAGTGGTGCATGGGTAAGTTCATATGGGAGTAGGCAGTCCTTATGTGGGTCCCAAGCTGACTGGAGTAATGTGGTCCCATCCAGTCAGCATTCTTCCTGCAGCATTCTGTACCAACCAAAGCTTCAAAACTGTTACGCCAATTGCTTTATTTACAGCAGATGGCTAACTAAATTTAACGTGAGTCCTTGCCAAACTTTACAGAGGTTCTGCCAGCTCCAGAGAGTACCAGTGATGGAGACGAGACTGGTGTTTTTCCAAAAACAAATTGTCTTTTTACTGAGCAATATCAAAATCACATACACACAAAATCAGTCTCTCATTCACATACAATCAAGTTTCCTTTAGAGTTACAGAAAGATATCAAGATAGTTTCTCATTTACTTGGAGGTAGGTAGGTATCGGTTTATACTTGCCTGTTCCTGAAGTCTTATCTGATGCAATGTAAGATAGGGGAAGAAAGTAATACCTAGGGGTGTTAAGTAAATCACACTTGCTAGAACCAGCCAGCAAAGTATGGACCTCTTTGGCTGCAGTCCAAGAGATCTTAAAGTAGACAAAGGAACTGTATGATAGAAAGCTGGACCTTAGGTAGTAAAGAAGACAGAGGATGTTGAGAAGGGATGTGGCTAGCAAAGACCTAAAGTTTGGGTCTTTACTTTTATAGTTGAATCTCCAGGTGGGTGGCACCTTGCCAAACTGTAATCCCACCTACCTACAAGTCCATCCCATGACCTCCCTCATTGGTGCATGTAGAAAGGGGCAGGTATTCTATGGGTGGGGCAATCTTTGAAACTCTACACTCTATCTTATGGAACACCATCTGGCCAGGTGTGAAGTCTCGGCTTCCTGTGCCCTCCTTGATGTACAGATGAATCTTAGCTTTACCAGGCGGACAAGGCACCATCCAACAGGAAACTGCAATTCAGATGCAGATCAGGTCCATATTCTGCGTGACATCTAGTCTCCTCAGCAATGGGGGAATTTCTTCTTCTTGGTTGTTGCCTCTGCTCACAATGGCTAACATGTGCTTCTTCTTCCCATAAGGCTTTGAGCTGAATGTGTGCAAGCTACATTAACATGAAATGCATTGCAAGTGTTCCCTATGTGAAATCTCTCACAGTAGGTGATGCAAACAGCTTCCTCCAGGCCTATGGTATACAGGTGTGTGCACGGTTCATGTGTTGCGTGTGTAAGCAGATATAAAACCATAAATTAGACCATTTCTCAACAAAACACTCTTTTTACATTGCATGGGTTGCCTATAGAAGAAAGAGATAGGAGGCTGAAAGCAACAGTTTTAAACAGTTTGGCTCACAGTTATGCCACTCTATATTTTTAAGGAACAAAATTCTCCTGGATTTGGTATCCCTCAAAAGATGAAGTGTCTTCTTGCATAGTGTGGAGAAGATCCAAGCAAGGATTCTCAAAGTATGTACATATGTACATGTAGGATGGAAACGTGTTCACTGGGAGTATACCCCAAGGATTTTGGGGCCCAGTGCAGACTCCATCACTTGCTACCAGTGCCTTCTTCCAATGAGGCACTAAATCTCTGAATACCAATGTTAGGAAGCAGCACTGGGAAAGGCCTTGGCTTCTATAAGCCAGTTTGGTGTAGTGGTTAAGTGTGCGGACTCTAATCTGGGAAAAGTGGGTTTGATTCCCCACTCCTCCACTTGCAGCTGCTGGATGACCTTGGGCAAGCCATAGTTCTGTCAGAGCTGTCCTTGAAAGGGCAGTTTCTGTCAGAGCTCTCTCAGCCCCACCTACCTCACAGGGTGTCTGTTGTGGGGAGGGGAAGGGAAAGGAGACTGTAAACTGCTCTGAGACTGTGTGAAGGGTGGGGTATAAATCCAATCTCCTCCTCCTCTTCTTCTTCCCTCAATGTTAGCCCTCTAGGGGGTTGGTCACTGTGTGAAACAGGATGCTGGATTAGCTGGACCACTGGACTGATCCAGCAGGGTATTTCGTATATCTTGCTCAAGCCCACAATGATTTGTGCTGCCTATTCAGGAAGCAGTTTTCCTCATCCCCACTCCCCACATCTACCATGTCCACATTAAGCTGCACTGGATGGAATGTTCTGTGGCTGAAAATATGGTTTCATGTACTGGTGGGCTTTTCTGTGGAAAGACAGTAGCCCTGGTCACATGTTATAGCACCCACATATACATCCTGCATATACATATTTACACCTGTTTATAAGAAACAGCCAACATGCATTCAGTTTACAAATGGAACAAGGGACCAGTACCTCGACAAATGTGTGGTTTTAATCACATGTTCAGCTGTACATGCATTGGATGTACAAAACCCATACAAAGAAAAATCAAGCATATGCTGTACAGGGATTGTACATGTTGGGTTCACTATAACTTGTGAACAAGACTAGTGTTAGTGCTCACAGTGAAAACAGGGGGAATTCCTTCTGCTGACCATTCCTAGGTGCCTGTGAAGTGGTAGCAATGACTCTCAGAGAGGTTTTGGGGACCTTGAAATTGAAATTGAAACAGGTGGCCCAAGTTGGTCCATTTCTGGGAAGCTCCAGGAGGCAAGGCTAATGATTTTGAGAGTATTCAAATATTTTCAAAGTGCGGAAAGAGGGTGTGCTGAGGGCAACTGACCATACGGTTACTCAAGCACAGAGTCAATACCTCATCTCTAAGGGTAACACATTGGGGACCCTTGAGTTGGCAATGAATGCAGAGCTTCAGCCCAGTTCATTTTACCTCCATGTAGCCTTGAAGCTTCAGCCCAGTTCATTTTACCTCCATTTTACCCAAAGTCCATTGGTTCAGTGGGAAAAGTATAAATAGGGTGGTTTTGTAAATGTCTTTACTGCTATAGCACTGGATAGTAATATAACCAGTATTGTATTTGGTGTTCCTCCCCCCCTCCCAAGTTAGATATGAGAGCAGTATGCCATGTCACTGGGTCTTTGAGAGAGTGGAGATGGGGGAGAGGGATAAGTCTGCTGCCAGGCAGTGTGTGAAATGACCACTTTACATACTACCAAGTTCACAATCTACCAATATCCTTTCAGCCAGGACTGAATAGATGCATGGTGGGACAGCGAGGCGAGTTCTCTGCCACACACTCAGATCCTGGATTATAACACAACTTGTTTCATTTATAAATTTTGGAATTAGTATTTTGTAATATTTACTTCACAGACACTACCACTCACCAAATCTTGGTCATACAGGTTTAGGGATACTAGTAGCTCAGACAGACACAGTTTGCCACCCATCTTGTCTCTTTTTAACATGTAGACAGCCCTCACCCTTTTATACAACAGGTCCCCTCTCTCATTCCAGAGACACTGTCAGTCAGGACAGCCCAGTCCCTTATCAACCACCCCTCACCTAGATACTTCACAGGGCTGTGGAGGCTGGGAACCAAAACACTACTTCCTTTCCACGCTACCACAGTTTAGTTATATCTTAACATGTATATAGACTGAGATTCTTATATGCCTGTGTGTCTTTCTTGCCCTCAGACAATAATCATTCGGTCAGCAGGTCTGACCATTAAAAAGGAGTTAACTTTTATTGAAGGTTTCAAATAACATTGGAGTGATTTATGAACATACATGTACAACTTTTCTTTATCATCTAAACTATTCATTCTTCCGGGCACCTTTGTCACAAGTTATCTGTTTGTCGGCCAGCATTAGGCTACTGTTCTCTCCCTTCTGGCTCAGGCTGTCGCCATTTCTACACAGTTTCTAGCTCTTCTTTCAGCTCCATTCACTGTTCTAACTCGCCAGCTCTCCCAGCTTTCTGTTAGCTCTCGCATTGGTTGCTCTTAGAGAGAGGCAGAACTGGACCTGTCCATCACAGATGTATATTAGGATGTGGTTGCATTACAGAAAACTTACAAGGCTTTTTATGATGCCCCACTCAGAAAAACATTTAATAGCTTCCTTGTTTGTTACATGTACCTTTCTTCTGGGAGGTTCAAAGGGCAGCATACACAGAACACCCAGGAGGTCTCACATACATACTGTTGTCTACAGCAAGGGTGCTGTATCATTTGTTTCAGGACATGACATAAGACCATGCCTTGTTCACTCGGGAACTCCGCTCTCCAAAAAAGATGGCATAGATTAATAAAAAGGCCCAAAGCAATCGTGTGAATCAGACAATAAGAGGGGGAAATTTCAAATGTACAGAATCTTGAATTATTTGGAAAAAAAATCATGTTAACTGCTACAATTCTATATTGGTGGACCTACTGAGCTATTTTTCTAAAGGACAGTGTTATTTCAGCTCAAATCAAAGCCCAAATCCTCCTAGTACACATTAATTCAACACTACTGAATTCCTAGGATTTGTGTCAAATCACGTTAGCAAAGGATTTGGACTTTAGTGATTTCTTCTAACTGTGAGCAGAACCTAGATCTTACTACACTTTAGCATTTCTTCTTCAACTTCAAGGGTGCTGGTAATTGACCCCAAACAATGGGATAATTAGGTGAAAATAATGCTATTGTGGGTTATGACTGATGGATGAAATTGAATGTTGTGTGAGGCTGTTGGCATTTGTTAATAATCTACAATGTTTATCAATAACTAATCTGCAAAACATAAAACATAAATATATATTATACTTAATATTGTGTGATAGTTATGTATTGCTTTTTGAGCATTTAAGTATTATATTTACTTACATTAATATAATATTCCTAACAGCAAACTTGAAAGGAAGATCAGGAAATATGGTGTTGGAACTTCCTTAAAACTCTTTAATGAGTTTCTTGGACGATTCAAATCAGGTGCCAATTGAAAACAAGAACAAAAGAAGAGGTCTGCTTGATCAGATTAATGTTCCATCAGATCCAGAATTCTGTTTCACACATCAACCAAGCTAGTTACCCCAGCACCGGTATTCATAAGTTCATGGCTGGGTGGCTATTTTAATCCAGGTCTCTGAGTCTGACACTCTAGCCACTGCACCACACTGCCTACAATATACTCTCATAAGTAAAGCATAAAGTGTATTAAATTATTCAGATTGTAAGTAACTTTAAGCCCTGACCTGGGTAGCCCACACTAGCCTGGTCTTATCAGATCTAATAAGCTAATTAGGGTCAGCCTTGACCAGTATTTGGATGAGAGACCACCAAAGAACACCAGGGTTCTGACACAGAGACAGGCAATTGCAAACCACCTCTGAATATCTCTTTTCTTGGAAACCCCATTAGATAATGTGACTCAACAGCAACAAACAAACAAACCCCAAAACAAAACACCCTTTTACAAAGATACCTTTAATGAACACTGTATAATGGACAAACTTTATTATCTTGCAGTATGAACTATATTAATATGAGTTACACAATAATTGTTTCACAGGGTGAACGTTGTCCTTGATATGATCACGCCTGGATGAATCCAGTGGAATTTGACAGTTACTATTAATTCTCCAACTTTAACACATGCATTAGTGTAGGCTCTATGAGTTTGGTTGTATATATGTGTGTGAGAGACAGACAGACAGAAGAGGGGAAGGAAGCTAAGGAATTTGGTCAAATTTTGTAGTGACTCCTCAATCTTTGTAATATTAACTCATCATCATTCTGCCCTGTGTTTGCAATGTCATTATGGAATATACCTGTTACATAATCAGCCCCATGTTAAACCGATCTAAAGTCAATTTTGGCAACCTAAGAATACTCTAGAACAAACATAGTCTTCACTATGAGGGTCAGGGCTGCAATCCAACTGTGTATATTGGGGTTTAAAGAAGAGATTTTAATAAAATCTCTTCTGGCACACTATGCAAACTGCCACTACCTAGTAATGTAATATTGTCTAATAAAACAGAGGGGACAGGGGAGGACAGTCAATGCCTAAATAATAGCTTGCTCTTCCCTGATTACATCTGACATCTCTTGTCAGCCGAATGCAATTTCATTTTATTTCTCAATGGAAAAGATAATTATTTGGGGGCAGCTCAGACTATCTAACCAGCCAGTAATAAAAAATTCTTTCACCTTTTATTGAGAAACTCATTGTTTACATTTTTGAATTGTCAAATGCCTGGAAAACATGCTTGTCTTTAGGGATTTGCATGTTGTAGCTCAGGGCTGTGTGCACAATGAATTATTTTAGTAAAGGTTTTGTCAAAGAAGTTTAAACAAACAGATGGAAAGCATTCTTCAGTGAGACAGAAGCATAGGACAAAGTAGGAAACACAAATCTTCCTGTTAACTATTCTTAACACCATGTGCCATATCCAAAGGTTCCCTTCCGCAAAATTAAGGGTCTTCCTCCATTAGAGATAGTGGGTGGGAATCATTAGATCCAGCTCATAGTTCTTGATTTATGTAATAGGCAGTGTAATATATAATTGTTATATATATATTATATATAAAATAGCCAACTT
>NW_015163140.1:158993-166702 GCF_001447785.1 Gekko japonicus
TGCACATGTGTAGAGAATGCTATGGCTGTTGGGGGGGGGACTTGGTGGGCCCGGTGGCTGGGAGCTGCTCAGACCATGCCGAAAGAGCTCGCCGCCAGGGTGGGGGAGGGCGGAGAAGGATTGGTGGGCCTGGTGGCTGGGAGCCACGTGGCCTCACCATCAGTGCGGGGGGGTTGGAGGGAGAAGGATTGGCAGGCCTGGGCCTCACTGTTGGTGTGGGGGGGTGGGGGAGAAGGCTCACCTGTGGCTGCTTCCTCCTCCTCCATGTGGAGCTCCTTCCCCCCATGCAAGTATCGTGGGTCCCCCCTTCTTGTATATATATAACCAGTGTATATATATAACCATTATGTAGCACAATCTGTAAACTAGGTAAGTTCTTAAATGTAGGGAGCAATCCTAAGCAAGTCCCATCTTATTCAATGGGTCTTACTCCCAAAAAAGTGTTTTTAGGAATGAAAATAGGATTGCCAACCTCTAGTTGGGGTCTGGAAATCTCCCAGAACTGCAACTCATTTCAAGACTACAGAGATCACTCTTCCTAAGTAGCTGCTTTGGCTCCATGGCATGATTCTCTGCTGAAGTCCCTCCCTAAGCCCCACCCTCTCCCTGGCCTCTCCAGGATTTTCACAACATGGTGTTGGCAATCCTAGATGCAATTGTAATCTCCTAAAGCCAGCCGAAACAATTCTAACAACCGAAATATGTTCAGGTTCAAATTTTGCTGGTCTCTAAAAAGAGGACATTTTATAACATGGGTGATGCCACCAATCCTGGGATTAGAACGTGTTCTCAAAAACAGGTGTGTGTGTGTGATTTGGCCAGACAGCAAAATTAGTGTACTGTTAAAAGTTACCAATTCCAGGTTAGGAAACTGAATGGAGATTTGGGGAGGTGGAACCTGGAGTGGGTGGAGTTTGAGGAGGGGAGCAGCAGGAAGAGCTGGCAAGGCTGCGGTGGGCAGGGGTAAGGAGCACGGGACACCAGGGGGGGTAGGTCGGACATCCTCCCGGGCTGGGGCGGGCTGGGGCTCATCCATGGGGACATTGCCCCAAATGCCCCCATGGCTACATGTCTGTCTAAGGATAGTGAGGTGTTCCTTTGACAGCTAAGAAGACTGAGGGCCCATCTAGATATTTATCATTTTTAGTCATAGAAATTGATATGATAGCTGAGGCTTGCAGGCTCCCGTTGGGCAAGATAAAGAAGTGTGTGTGTCCCTTTTGGAGGCTCTTTTACAAGTAGGAAGTTTACTCTAAGGGAGACACAATCTTTGATAGAACATTTTAATTTTGCATATGGGTGGTATTCCTGGGTATGGCTTTTCTTAGGCATGTGGTAGATGTCACACAAGGGATTAGGGAAGCCCACCATAAGATCAGGGTCACTGGTCACATGACGATAGATGCCTTCATCTGATTGCCTATCTTGGAACATTTCAATAGAGTGTCTTTTTGGAGGCAAACCCACCTAGCTGGTCAGGATTTCCAGGTCCAGTCCTCTAGAGGTGGGTCTGGAGAGGTGCCTTTAAACCTCTGGCCATTGAGAAGGCTCAGCATAATACCAATATGGCCATTAGAATGACAGTGTTGGGTATGGGGGAGGCTTCTGTACTCCATCTTTCCATATGCCATGATATGCTGCATCTGTATAGAAATGATGGGGTCTACACCTATCCAAAGATGGGTGTGACATTTACCTGACTGGTCTTTGTCAAGGCCTGCATGCCATAATAGTTGGCAGGTGGGGCAAGAGGTGTTAAGCTTTGCTAACCACATTCTGTGGCAGGAATAGGGCAGTTTGCTTTGGATAGGTAGGGTTCACCAGCAAGCACCTTGAGACATCTGCATGATGGAGGGCATGTCTGGAACAGGCCATTACATGCCTTTTAGCTGGGTACACTGTGAAGGTGCACCCTTGGTGCTGAGCAGTATCTTTTGTGAAAGGGATGAAGCTGGGTGTCAGCTATGCTGCCATTGCAGCAGGTGGAGGGGGCTGCTGAAAGTCTTCTTCATGCCTCTGGTATTTTGTCTTTCGATTCCCACTCACCATCTTATCTTGTAGCTCAGACAAATGACCTTGGTGCTCCTCTCTGCAGGCTTTGCTGGGAACTTAGGGTCGTTAGTTTTAGGCACAATTTTTTGCTTTGCTTATTGGCTTACCTACATCAGGGGTTCTGTTCAAATTCTGTATAACTGTACCTTTCCCGCCTGGTACCCCAGTTCTGACACTGATCATGTATCCAGATTGACTTGGTTCTACTGCTCAATAAACCTGATCCTGTTTAAGGAACATTGTTGGGACTGTTTTTGGCAGGACTCTGACACTGGGCACATCTCTGTACCAATAGATGTGCAGACAGTGATAAGCAAGGCCAGCAGAATGTTGGTGGAGTTTGGAGCCAGGGTGTATCTGTCCAGAAGGCAGATTATGTCGATTCCTAGCACAGCCCATGCTCAAAATCATCAGCTTATTGAAATAAGCAGTGACGTAGATTCGCCATCTACGTAAGCTGAATACAGCTAAGTAAATAAACTACATGAATCCATGCTTGGTGTCTTGTGTCTTCATTTGGGGAGTGCTGGGGCAAAAGCTGTTTTGTTTTGTTTTTAACTTAATGTGGTCAAATCATTGCTTTTTTATTTAGTTCATTTTTATCCCTCTCTTCCTCCAAGGAGTTCAGGGTGGCATACATTGGTCTTTCTTCCTCCTTACCTTCATGACAAAAGAGACTGACTGGTTCTCACCCAGGAATCTTCATGGCACAGCAATTCGAAGGGAACAATAAGGATTCAACTTGACATGGCTTCATTGATCTTGGTCAGTTCCCCTACCCCATTCCCCCCTCTGTATTTATCACCTCGCCATGAATTACTTGGCTCAGTCGGGTACAATCCACCATCCAAAGCATCTTCTACATGGTTATTGACATCTTCTACCTGGTACTGACATAGGAAAATCTGCATACCAATGCAGGAGCGAGCGTTGAAAACAAAATAGATGGCAAGCTGACATGGGACTTAGTGGGTAGCCAATGCAGAAACCAGGATCTGTGGCAATGCAATGGAAACAGATATTCTGAAGCATGGGGGAACCAGGCTGAATGCTGAGAAAATGTGGAGTGAGTGCCAGATGCAGAATGGACCATTGCTTCATGGCTGGATCCTACTGATTCAAGAAGTCCATTCCTTTTTTTGTTTGTTTTTTGTTTTTTGCAGTTCCTGAATCCTCTGAAAGAAGAGAAAACTCTTCCCCGATAAATGGTACTGCTCCTTATGAAGTGCTATCAGCCCTGTCCACAGCTGTCCACAGAATGTACATGGAACCCTGACATTTCATTATTTTAATAAGATGAAAAATTTTATCTTTGTTCTAAACTCAGTCTTCCATCATACAGTAAATCCTTAGTAGTTCAGTCTCTCTTCACAAGGAAATTATTATGTTCATAAAAAGGGGTTTTGAGGATAGAAAACGAAATTGGATTAGGTTTGAATAACATAAGAAGAGTCGAGTTGCTACGCTTCAGATAATCTTTGTATCATTTGCAGCAGCTTTGAGCAATTTTGAGTTATTCTGTGTGATAAGACAGTAAAGCTAATGCAGCCTCATAAAACCCCCGATGTATAATGAGTGATCAAAAAGCCTGAAGTGTTGCTACTGCATTCTAAAGGCTTCATTTTACCTCTCATTTATATTTATTAATGAGGTGTGAAAATTCTCCTTGGCTGACTTTAAAAAAATCAGCAAACTGCAGCTCAACCTGTTTCTGTGCAAGTGAATGCAAAGGATACCAATTCAGTCTACAATTAATTTGAGAATCCAAATGAAAATGTGTTGTATAGAAGATGAAGTAGCGAGCAATTCAACAGAGATTCCTACTTAATGAGTCCTTAGAAACCTACGTGCTGTTGACAATATTACCTTCACTATAACATCACTTCAGAGAGCTTTCCATTCGAGACTGGAATCAGATGAACAGTTTATTCTCTATCTGTGTTAACATCTCTAGTTACTATGCACTGATAATCAAATGATTCTAGCTTACCTAACAGGGGGAATCAAGCAAGGGGTATAGAACATTGTAAGATTCCACAACCTATGCTTGTTGGAGAAGCTGAAGAATCTAAGTTCTTCAAGATATCTCAGCAATGAATGCATTTCAGTCACCTTTAAACAAAGATTTCCAGCAGTGCAATTTCAAAGTGATTTTAATGGGCTTAGAATGGACTAACTCTGCACAGGATTGCACTGCAACTCTTGGTGATGAGAAAACATTAGCAATATGAATCCACATTACTAATTGTATTTATATTAATTCATGTGCACATCCTTTGATTCTGCAATATCAATATATCTTACTATTTTAGTATATGTGCTGCCGAAGCGAGCATGGCAATATCAATATATCTAATTCTCAATGTGGCCAAATCTGTAGATACTTAAATCTGGAGACTGGGGCCATGAACAGAAGATAGATCTTTATGTAAACCTGAAAATACCCCAGGTTTGCACAAAAATTTGGGTCTGAAAATACCCCAGGTTTGCACAAAAATCTGGTGTTTTTTTTTTAAAGTATTGGAACATTAAACCCCTGCACCAAATAACAGAATCAGTGCCTATAGCTTTAAGAAACAAAATGCCCTTTGTGTCTGTTGCTAGGCAATCACAGCAGTACTGCCAGGCTTCAAGCCCTGGATTATGTCAGTAAAAGTGAAGGGGAAAGACCTTTCCAGGACTGTTTTGGCCTTTGAAGGAGGACTCATTGTGGTCATGACTGACGGCAATCACCAAAAAACTTGATACCAAGCAACTTCCATGAATTATCCAGGCTTGCCTGTTTGCTACTGTTCAATGGCAAGCACTCCACAAAAGCTCATATGGTGCAATGGTTACAGTTTCAGACTAGTATCTGGGATACCCAGGTCTGAATTCCACTCTGCTGTGGAAGCTTGCTTGGTGACCTTGGGCCAGTCACACACTTTCAGCCTAACATTTCTCACAAGGTTGTTGGAAGGATAAAATAGAGGAGAGGAGAATGATTTAATCTGCTTTGAGTACCCATTGTACAGAGACTCGGGATAGAAATGAAATAAATAAATAATCTGCCCTACTTGGGCAAATTAATTGAGAGGGCAGTGGCGATTCAGTTGCAGGGTTTTGGATGACACCTCCACATTGGATCCCTTCCGGTCTGACTTCTGACCAGGCCATGGGACAGAGATGGTACTGGTTGCCCTCGCGGACGACCCCTGGAGGCATCTGGATCAGGGCAGTTCAGCGGTGTTGCCGTTGTTAGACCTGTCAGCAGCATTTGACATGGTCGACTACCAACTACGGACCTGCCATCTCACCGACACTGGGATTCAGGGGTCTGTCTTGCAATGGCTCTCCTCATTCCTTCAGGGTTGGGGACAAAGGGTGGCCATTGGGGAACAGCTGTCGCGAAGGCACTCACTAGTTTGCAGAGTGCCCCAAGGAGTGGTGTTTTCCCCAATGTTATTTAACATCTATATGCACCCCCTTGCCCAGATTGCCCAAAGCTATGGGCTGGGTAGTCACCAATACACAGAAGACACCCAGCTCTATATGTTGTTGGACAGCCAGTCAAACTCTAGTCTGGAACATTTGGACCTGGCACTGAAAGCCATGGCTGGTTGGCTTAGACTGAGTTAACTGAAATTGAATCCAACGAAGACAGAGTTATTTATTTATATCTTCAATTTCTTATACCACCCTAACCCCCTTGGAGGTCTCTGGGCAGTTTACATAGCAGGTGCTAATCACATTTCTCCCTAACTAGGGCCACATTTGTGTGGGGGTGGGACCGCCTACCGGCACCCAGGTGGTGGTTTGATGTTTCTTCAGCTTGGCTTCTTCAGTTCCTTCCCAGGCAATCTTTTCCGGTGGGTTGTTCATCCAGGCGCTCAGGCGGGTTAGCTTACAGCACACGATTTACGTCTTCCTCCAGCCTTGGCTGCATCCTTCAGGTTCCGCCGCGCCCACATTCGATGTCCTCCGCCAACGACAGCTGCCTGGTGTTCTGCTGCTGGCCATCAGGGATCACTCCTCTGGCCCCGCTGTTGTTGCCACCGTGTTGCCACGCCACGCCGTCTCCGCTGCCGGTCCTCTGCTGCAGCCGATGTCTCGCCGCCGTCGCTCTCGCCACCACTGCCGTCGCCGTCGCCTTCACCACACACCTCACCAGAAGAGGGTGCTCCCTACCCTTCTAAGGGTAGGTACCCATTTATCTACTCGCATTTAATTACTTGCTTTCGAGCCGCTGGGTGGGCGGGAGCTGGGACTAGGGTCAGGAGCTCACCCTGACCGCGGTGGTTCTCGAACAGCCATAGTGGCTGCTCGAGTGTTGTTGTTAAGGCAGGCATTGGAGCGGCCAGAGGGTAGGGATCCCACTACCGACCTTTGATGGGGCACTGTTGGTGCCAGTGCTGGAGGTTAGGAGTTTGGGAGTGCTCCTGGTTGCCTCCTTAATGATGGAGGCCCAGGTAACAGCCACTGCGAAGTCAGCCTTTTATCATCTTCGGCTGATCAGGCAGTTGGTTCCCTTCCTCGAATGCAATGACCTGGCAACAGTGATCCATGCAATGGTCACCTTGAGACTGGATTACTATAATGCTCTCTACATGGGGCTGCCCTTGTCCCAAATCCAGAAGCTGCAGCTGATGCAGAATGCAGCTGCCAGGCTGTTGTTGGGCGTTCCTATGTGGGAGCACATCCAGCCTGCGCTTAAAGCACTGCACTGGCTGCCTATAGCATACTGAATTTGGTTCCGGGTGCTAGTTCTTACCTCTAAAGCCCTATATGGTCAGGGGCCTACATACCTAAGGGACCATCTTTCCCCACATGTTCTCCAGAGAGTACTACGATCTGGGTCCCAAAATTGTCTGGCCCTCCCGGGTCCTAAAGGCAGGCTGGCTGTGATGAGGCCCAAGGCCTTTTCAGTGGCAGCTCTGCACTGCTGGAATGAGCTCCCAGATAACATCAGGGCCCTGTGGGACCTTTTACAGTTCCACAGGGCCTGCAAGATGAGGCTCTTCCACCAGGCCTTTGAGTCGGGAGCTGCCTTAATAAATCGAGACCCTGGCCCCAATCTATCGTCATCATTAACATGTCAATGTTAGATTCAAATTACCATCATTATTAACATGTCAGTGTTAGATGCTGCTACTGCCCGCCATCCATGAATTGCACTAGCACTTTATGCTGTGTTTTATAATTGTATTGTTGTGGCTTTATCTACTTTTGTGTTTTAGTGTTCTAATATGTTTTCTGTAAGCTGCCCTGAGCCTGCCATGGCAGGGAGGGTGGGATGCAAGTCAAATAAATAAATAAAATATAGTTGAAGATAGGGAGCAGATAAAAGGGAGGTTGGCTGGTGGGTGGGAAGAAGAGGAGGAAGCAGGGAAAGGTGAAGATATGGGGGCTCCCGGCTGCCAGAAGAAAAGGGAATACAGGAGAAAGTGAGGTCCCAGCCATGGGCCCAGACCAGTGAGTTGCACTGCACAACTCAGAGTTTTTCTAGGGGAGAGAGTGCCAGGGGCAGGGAAGGAGGGACAGTTGAAGACAGAGAGGAAGATAAACATAGCTCGGATTGTAGGTGGGAAGGAGAGAAGGAAGTAGAAATGGGGGAGAGGCTATGGGAGCTTTGAGGGAAGGAAAAGAGGAAATTGCGGTGGAGAGGAAAATGAGATGCC